>NW_015386230.1:1609571-1621048 GCF_001527695.2 Protobothrops mucrosquamatus
TTAAACCTGAAACTTCCAAGCAAATTTTGGCTCAAGGCTGGTATTTAGCTTTGTCCTTACCCCATGACAATAATTCTTGCAAAAATAATTATATAATTACAGTAATAAAATTAATTACTCCACTGCTACCCTACAGGAAAATGAGCACAGAAAAAGTCTGTGAATGGATAGGTAGGGGATAAAAGCAAAATACTAGCTAGGGCGGCAATCATGTTAGAAAACTTGATTTAAAAAGAGAAGGGTGGGATGGGCTGAGGTAAATGTAAATGGATTTTTTTTTAATCTAAGCCCTAACATGAGATCAAGAAGATACAAAGTTTCATTAATGGACTGTCATATAATAAATAATTTGTAATGAGAAACAGGCCAAGGATAAGTTTCCAATTCATTGGAAAGCCACATGCGTCAACTCTATTCACTGAGAATTACTTTGTAACTTCTGCCACACTAAATCATTCAAAATGCTTCTTCTGTTTCAATACCAAACAAACATTCAAAGAAAGATAGCGCTTATAATTGTAGAAGAGAGCAAACCAAGAAAATTCTGTTTCAGACAACAGAGAACTAAAAGAGAACGCCTGTAGGAAGACATTTTGAAAAGACTAACTAAGTAGAATTTTTTTTATTATCCCCCTCCCACCGAAGATTTGCTAAATGAAAGGGGATCCCTTTTACAGCAGGAAAGAGCTTTGGCAAAACATAGTAACCTGTTTGGTTTAGTCCCAATGCACAGCTCAAGTGTGATGAAAATTAGCAATCCTAATCTTTCCCATGATATAGGCTTGCAACCACCATACCTTGCAAAGCAAGTGAACAGAATCATTGACTAAGATAGGTGGGCATAGAAACTGAATCTATGTTCGTTTGTTCAAAATCTTAAATCTCCGAAAGTTCTTCACTGATTGCTTTGAAATTTTGACACAACGTTGCATTCGAATACGTGCGTGTTTTTATATACCTACTATTATATAGATGTCACACCTGTGACAGGTAAAAACATTTAACCTGTCTGAGTCAGCAACGCGTGGCCCGGTACAGCTAGTAAATAAATAAAAATAAACTTCTAAATGGTGTTTTGTTAAAGAAACTGCTTGTTTTTTGCACAGGTAAATGTCACAACCTAATATGTAACCCATTCAAAGTGTCTCACTAATCAACCCATTCTTGTCTTATGGAGTCTCAGAATTCAGCTTCACCCACTCAATCATACAGAAGACGGGTCTTCTCTTACAGCAATTGCACTTAGACTTATATACAGCTTCACAGTGCTTTACAGCCCTCTCTAAGTTGTTTACAGAGTCAGCATATTGCCCCCAACAATCTGGGTCCTCATTTTACTGACCTCGGAAGGATGGAAGGCTGAGTCAACCTTAAGCCGGTGAGACTCGAACTGCCAAACTGCTGGCAGTCAGGAGTCAGCAGAAATAGCCTGCAGTACTGCATTTTAACCACTGCACCACCAATGTAGCACAATAACTACACTAACTGTAGAATAGGGGTAGTCAACCTTGGCTCTTTTATGACTAGTGGACTTCAATTCCCAGAATTCCTGAGCCAGCTTAGCTGGCTCAGGAATTCTGGGAGTTGAAGTCCACAAGTCATAAAAGAGCCAAGGTTGACTACCCCTGCTGTAGAACATTAATAAATTAATATTAAAAGGCTGGAGATTAGGTTCATTTAGGGGCTAATCAAGGATTGGGGGTACCAATTTCATACTGAAGTTACTTGGTCAATGACATAAAATATTCTCCTTGGAATATAAAACTATGCAACAAATATATTGTGTTCCAGAGATGCTGTGTTCTTTAATATTTGTGCTGTAGATCTAGAAATAGCATGGTAGCATTTCCCACAAATACTTAAGTTTAAATAGATGATATTATTTTTAATTGATAAATGTATGGTGGGAAGGCTATTGGATTGATTATATTATTTTGAAACTGGGATTTATGTGTTCCAAAGAAAAGATCTCAAGTTTCCTCTTCATCATCTCTAGATAGTTCTGGGAAAGATTCCCATCAGAAACCTAGAAGATGCCAGTCAATACAGATAATATCAAAGTATATAAAACAAGGGCATGACTTGAAATAAGGTCATGTGAGCTTCCAGTTCTATGGCTTTAGATCTTTATATTTTTTTAAAAAAATCTGGATAAAATGGGCTAGTTCACACACCTCAACATACCATGTTGTTTCCTTAAAACTATGGTTTAATGAGAAATGTGAACTAGGTGAGCTTATAAATGTTAAACCAAAGGCAAACTAACACCAATATATATATATATCTTAATGAAACATGTAAATCCAGTCAGTGTGTTAACTATGAGGATTTAGATTACACCAACAAAAAGTCCAGTTTTGGTTTTGAAATTTTCTATAAATATTTAAGAATGCTATTTTGGAAAAGAAAATCGGAGGATAGGGGACTACCTACCTACTAATCTATTTCTTTTGCAGAAGATGTATTTTTCTAAAGGGCTGAAACTGCACTTTAAATAATTGCAACTAGAGAAGTATGTATGATTCAGCAACTCTCTCAATAGCAAATTAGCAGATGATTGTATTCAATCATATTATATTAACCACAATAAGTTTCATGTGTATCCTGATTTGTTTAAAAAAGGAAAACCATTCATTATGCAAATAACCTTTTTCTCATGGTGTCTCACTTATATAAAGAAAATATGAATTGTGTTTCCAAAAATAAATCAGATTAGAATTACTCTTTTTTAACAATTTGCTAAGAAGAGAAAAACAATACAAACTTGTAGTGAGTGGCTGGTGAAATGTTATTTTGTCAAGAGAGCAAGTCAACACTAGAGCAGTTACAATACTGCAGAATCAGAAGCAGAATGATGACATTTAAATAAGAGGAAACAGCAACTTTGATACAAGCTGTATTCAAGACTGTTCACAAACAGTTCGGCAGACATAAAACAGGAAAATACAAAATACATTGAAACTGGAAAGATACAACTTGCTAAGTTTATGGATATCACCAGTTGTGTGAAACCTGCCATTTTACATTTTAAACTGTGGTGCATATCATACTATGGTTTATGAATCCAGTCAACTGTGGGTTCATCACAGTGATGGGATTCAAATATGTGAACAACCGGTTCTCTGTGTGGATGCCGCTTCTGGAAGTCCGTTCTGGGCAACAAAAAATTAGTTACCGGTTCTGCTGAATGGTGCAAACCGGCTGAATCCCACCACTGGTTCATCATCATAATTAAACCATGACCAAGTATATGTATAAACACAAACACAAAAAGATACACTGGAGGAAGAATGCATCTGAAAATTTAGCTTGCTTAATTTTTTATTTTTATTTTTTTCAAAAAATGCAACAGCACAAATTTGTCTATTTAGGCAGGTTGTAGATTTTTGCTTATTGCAAAATCTATATGATTTCTTTTTGTGAAGAATCTTTAGTTATAGTACTGTATCCTTTTCATGTTTCCTCAGAACATTGAATGGTATTTATTCCCTAGGAGGAATTATAACTTTGATTTCTTTGTTTTGGAAATGAGTACACGCTGATTTGGTTATGCTCCACTGAAATAAAACAGTACAGATTGGGAAAACAAACACTGTAAGAGTGGTTTCAACCCACAGTTCTGCACATATTAATCCACAAAATTTCCCCCACCATCAGCTTGTCTCTTCTTATACTTTCTCATCAGATTATCTAAGCTTTTAGTATGCTTAGGGAACTCCATTGGCATTTGATAAGGTCAGGACTGAGAGGTAGAATGTTCTTTACTGTATTTGTGCTATGTGCTTAATTTCTCTTAGCTCATTCTTAGCACATTTTGAAAAAGAGCATATATCAAATGTTAAAAGATTTCAACCTTCTTTTAGCCTTGGAGGAAGGATCATATTCAAAATATTCCTTTTTAGGTGGTATCTCTGGAATCTCTGGATAGGGATGTTGAAGTCCCATCTGAAAAACTGGGGACCTTGGATACTGAAGACCAAAGAAAGGAAACCATCAGTCTACGGTATAATCCACTCCAACAAACAAATTATCTGATACATAAGGACTTGAAGCCAAGCCATGCTCCTCCTCTTCAAATGCAGATGTGTCAAGCTTAAGGAGAAAGAGCCTGTAAATTTAAAAGAGGGAAACAGTGACATGAATGTCTATAGGGATTCTCAGTCATCCAAGTCATGGTTGTCTCAAAGGTGTTTTTTCAAAAGGCAACTGGACTTTGAGAGTTGTTGAGGCCACTTGGGGAATTATCTGTACTCTCTGGGTCACCTGAATCAGAGTGCAAAATGTATATCTTAAAGTATATAAATAATGGAGCTTTGCCTACTAAGACTTTGCTCTCTATGATTATCTAACCCAATAGGTAAAGTGAAAGACTGAATCTAATATCATGTAATCCATGGCCATTTAAGATGTTTGAACATCAACTCCCATAATTCTCAGTAATAACTGTAAAATACTTAGTATATATATATGATGGAATTTTGTGAGGAGGTGGATTCCTAGGAATGAGGGAGTGCATTCCAGAGGAATTAAGAGGCAATTCAACCCATATATTATGTGTGACAGAAAGAGAGTGAAAACAGTCCATCCCTAATACTTTATAAATAAAGTATAGTGTAGATGCAGACAGCAGAGTCTTTATGTTGCAAGATTTCGTCTGTTGTTGTGAAACAATAAAAAAAACTCAACTTGGAAGAATTACTATGTGTTATTCTTGATTACACATTATATAAAAACAAATATAATTATAAATACTAAATAAAACATTACTATTATTAATTATTCCATACTACAAGAAATGATCCGGATGGATCTAGCCCATCAGAGGAATTAAGAATCTGAACTAGATACCCCAATAGTCAATTTGGTATCAGATGGCTTTTTAACTTTTTGATAGATAACTGCAATTGTCAAGTATGATCAAAATAAGTTTCAAATGTAGAATATATGAGTATCACTTCTACCTTAACTAGCAACATCCCAATGTTTGTTAGTACCACCTTGCATGTACATGTATAAATTGGTGTAATCTAAGTTGTTTCAGAAGCAGGAATCCATAGATTGGTGATAGGAACATACATGTAGTCCTAGACTTACAACAATTCATTTAGTGACCATTTGAAGTAACGGCACTGAAAAAAGGGACTTATGACCATTTTTCATGTTTATGATCATTGCAGCATCCCCATGGTCATGTGATCGAAATTTGGGCGCTTGACAGCTGACATGTACTTATGACAACTGCAGAGTCCTGGGGTCATGTGATTGCATTTTCTGATCTTCTGACAAGCAAAGTCAATGGGGAAGCCAGATTCACTTAACCATGTTATTAACCTAACAATTGAAACAATTCACTTAACAACTGCAGCAAGAAACGTCATAAGATGGGGCAAAATTCAATTAACAACTGTTTTGTTTAGCAACAAAAATGTTGGTTTCAATTGTGGTTAGAAGTCAAGGACTATTTGTGTTATGTGCCAATGAGAAAAATGCAGTATTATCAATTAATCTGATTAGGGGGACAAAACAGTTCAGTTAGCTGACATAAATGTATTGGTAGAAATAAAAGAGAGTATCAGATAAGTGACTTAGCCAACTGGAGGCTCAAAAATGTATAATGTAACTTTGGTGAGTATCTCCTTAGACAAAGGTGTCTTTGTTTTGAATACATGAGCTAAGCACATGGCAATAAAAATCATTTCACTGTTTATAGTGAAAGATTATGAAGAATGCAAAAATGATGAGGGGTTCTAAATCTGGGACTGCCCATTACTTTGTAGGATCAAGAGTGGATTTTAGGAGGAAAATGGGGATGGAAGAAAAGAGTGGTGGAAATTATTGCAAGAAGATAAATGAATTCTTCATAAAAAGTATAAGAAGATAAATTAATCTTCTAACAAAATTAATGCAAGGAGGATTAATAGAGAAAGGATGTAAAGGAGCTTGGAGTAGTCTGAAAAGTATTATATAACAAAGTTAAAAATTGGATAGAGTTACATTAATGGGGTGCACAAAAAGGGATACTTTATTTATTTATTTATTTATTTAAAGACCTGTGTATAGCTACCCATCTTATATTACTATACTGTATTTGATAGAATTATGAAATAAACGAGGCTGTGGATGAGGAAGCTTACATATAAAAGAATATCTATAGTAAAAAAATAAGATAAAATATTGTATAATGTGTATAACGATAAAATGTTAATTACAAAGAATATGGTCAATTAGAGCAAAGAATGGATTAAAAGAAGTAGAGTAAATACAGTGGTACTTTGATAAAAAATAAAAATTGTTTTGGAAGTGACTGAAAAGAGTCTAAACAAGGAGCTTCTGGCAGAATGAATAGAATTAAAATCAGAAGTAATGAAGTGATTTGTGACTAAATCAAACTGAATAAATGCTGGAATAAATTTCTATAGGAATTATCATGATTGGCCAAACTGTGGAACTAAAACAATTTGTATAATTGTTGATGTCCAAGAAAGAACTGATGACAAGAAAGCGATAAATATGAATGTTTAACAACAACAACAAAAAGATAGGGCTGCAAGTGTACAATGAATGATGTAACATGGATGTGATTGGATTATGGAGTAGCTGTGGCTTGCTTAACCTGTGTGCAAAGATTACATCTATAAAAGAGGTAACAAAGAGAAATATTTGCCAAATGCCATCTGACGTTATACTGACAAAAAGTGCACAGATCAGGTTTTTGCTCTTCAGTAGGTTCCCTGAGCAAAATATGAAGATGAGAAATTTCACTGCACATTTGTTGACTTGATATGATAAAGTGGATAGGCTTGAAATACAAATGTTGTGCATGAATACTGGTTAGTTACTGAATCCAGTAAAAGTGGTATACGATGAAAAATCATTCATGAAAATAATTCAGATGCTTAGTGAATCATTCAACACTTAGCAGGAAGTAAGACAAGGATCTGTGCTATCCTATTGATTATTATATTTATAGGTAAATGTAAAACAAACGCTTGTGGCATATCAAAGACTAAACTAGTTTGATTTGACAAAAACAGGACTGAATAGTTGCAAATTATACTAATATGGTGAAAAATTGTTGCTGAATGCATGTGTCCTATATAGGTAATCCTCGACTTATCTGTTTAGTGATGGTTCAAAGTTACAATAGCATTGATAAAAATGACTTACGATCATTTTTTCACACTTAATGATCATTGCAGCATCTCCATGGTCACATTATCAAAATTCAGATACTTGCAACTGATTCATAAGGACAGTTGCAGTTTCCCAGGCTCATGTGATCACCGGTTGCACTCTTCTGACAAGCAAGGTCAATGAGGAAGGCAGATACACTTAACAATCGTGTGACTAACAACAACTGCAGTGATTCACTTAAAAACTGTGGAAAGAAAGGTTGTAAAATGGGGCAAAACTCACTTAACAAATGTCTTGCTTAGCAAAAGAAATTTCAAGCTCAGCTGTGGTCGTAAGTCGATGACTATCTATATACAAAAATAAGTATTTCAAATGAAGGTGGAAATGTAAATGTAAAGAAGGGACCTTTTATCATTTATGGTGCACATGTGATAAAGCAAAGAAATATTGGAGTAGGATTCATATGTTAATACAGAAAATTCTTAAAGCGAAGATAAAGATGAAACCAGAAACTTTTCTTTTGGGCTTAATGGAAAAAGACTTGGAAAAAAAAATGGAACTTTGATCTTATATATTGCAATCTTATTGCATTCTCTGACCAGGTAACAAAATTAGTGGACCAAAGGAATGCTGTGGATATAATTTACTTGGACTTCAGTAAGGCATTTGATAAAGTAGACCACAACCTACTACTTGGTAAGATAGAAAAATGTGGGTTAGACAGCATCACCACCAGATAGATTTGTAGCTGGCTGATCAGCTATACTTGGCATGTGGTCTTCAATGGAACTACATCTACATGGAGGAAAGTGTGCAGTGGGGTGCCCAGGCTCTGTTCTGGGCCCAGTGCTCTTCAACATCTTCATCAATGATTTGGATGAGGGGATAGATGGGGAACTCATCAAATTTGCAGATGACACCAAGGTGGCAGGAATAGCCAACACTCCAGAAAACAGACTTAAGTTACAGAAGGATCTTAACAGATTTGAACATTGGCGCTATCTAACAAAATTAAATTCACCAGTGAAAAATATAAGGTTCTACATTTAGGAAAGAAAAACCAAATGCACAGGTATAGTATAGGTGGTACCTTGCTCAATAGTAGTAACTGTGAGAGGGATCTTGGACTCCTAGTGGACAATCACTTAAATATGAGCCAGCAGTGCGCTGCAACTGCCAAAAAAACCAACACAGTGTTAGGCTGCATTAATAGAGGAATAGAATCAAGAACACATGAAGTGTTAATACCTCTTTATAATGCCTTGGTAAGACCACGCTTGGAATACTGCATCTAGTTTTGGTCACCACAATGTAAAAAAGATGCTGAGACTCTAGAAAGAGTTCAGAGAAGAGCAACAAAGATGATTAGGGGACTGGAAGCTAAAACACATAAGGAACGGTTGCTGGAATTGGGTATGTCTAGTTTAATGAAGAGAAGGACGAGGGGTGACATGATAGCAGTGTTCCAATATCTCAGGGGCTGCCACAAAGAAGAGGGAGTCAAGCTATTCTCCAAAGCACCTGAAAGCAGGACAAGAAGCAACGGATGGAAACTAACCAAAGAGAGAAGCAACCTAGAACTAAGGAGAGATTTTCTGACAGTTAGAACAATTAATCAGTGGAACAACCTGACTCCAGAAACTGTGAATGCTCCAACACTGGAAGTTTTTAAGAAGAGACTGGACAGCTATTTATCTGAAATGGTATAGGTAGGGTTTCCTGCCTGAGTAGTGGTTTGAACTAGATGACCTCCAAGGTCCCTTCCAATTATTATTATTATTATTATTATTATTATTATTATTATTATTATTATTATTATTATTATTATTATTATTATTATTATTTGTTGTTGTTATTGTTGTTGTATGTTGACAGAAGCAAGACTACTGTATTCGATTCCCACTATGGACGAATGGCTACAGAAGCTGATGGAATTGGCAGAGATGGCTAAATTGACTGTTTTTAGGAAAAGAATATAAGTACTTTTGTTTCTACTTGGAGACTGCTTCTGGACTTTGTGCTTGAGGTGGAAAAAATGAAACTTTGATTTTGGGTTTTACTGATTAGATTGATTTTTTTGTTATAGAAATGGCTAATTTATACTATTATGGAAAAGTAAAAAGCTGAGATTCAATGTTAATGCTTTATTCTACTGCAACAGAGGGAGTCGGAAGTCAAAGCCTTTTCTTTCCCCCCCTCTCCTCCTCACTTTTCTTTCCCCTTCCCCTCCCAACCGTGTCCTGTTATTTGCTTTTCTATTTTTGTATTTTATTCTATAATCTAATAAAATGTTTAATGTTAAAAAACGTAATAAGATAAAAAAAATGAGTGACAGAAGTACATTGAAGTGGCTCAGTCATATAGGAAGGGTTGATAAGGATCAAGTCATCACCAATCTTACAAAGGAAGTATAAATGTGTGGAGAGAAACAGAAAGATTAAGAAAGTAGTGGATGATAGAATTAATAAGATTCCAAGAGAAGACATGGGAGAAGAGAAATTTAGAGAACAAAAGGCAATATATAAAGCAGTGTATGGACATGGGAGAAGCAATGTTGGTTTTCAAGGAAAGAAAGTGAATTTAAACTAAACTTATTTATATATATTTTTCTTATCTGAAGTATTAATTTCATAGTTTTGGGTGGCTTTGATAATGTGAATTACACTGAAAAGTAATAGCATGATATATATTTAATAGGTAGGTAACAACATGCTGCTTTATGAGTTTCACAGTCTCTTCAATGTTCCTCCAATACTTCCATCCCAACCTAAATTCTATCCAAATGAAATTTCTCTATTTCCCCCTTAGTACCTTCATGGTGATACAATTTGGAATGCAAAGTGTACTGGGAGCAGCTTCCTCTGTACCACACCTAGCAGCCTGGCTACCCTAAATAATCATTACATTTTTGATACTAGAACCTATAATCAGGGAGGTGTATACCAACAATGTTCTAACCAATCTCTTCCCACTCTATGATTCTATCTGCACAAAGCACAGAGTAACATTACTATTATTCTTAAAAGTCAACTGAATTTATATACCACAAAAAAGCTAAGAAAAAATCATAACAATAATTTATTAATACAAGAAACTGATGTTCCAGAATCATAGCCAAAAAGTATATTCAAACAATTCCTGCTGTCACTGGGTTACTGCACTGATGATTAAAAACACAGAATTAAAAACCAACTATATAAAATGACGCTACAATTCAAACTGTTGCCCCACATTTTCAGTACTATCCATAGATAAAGGAAAATGAAAATGTATTTGCAGCAAGACAAGATTGCTAGCTAATACATATGAAATTTCTATAAAAATAGAACTTCATTTCACAAAAGGGTGAGTAAAAGAAAATATTCTGTGGGTATACAATTGCATTCTTATGCAGATCCATCACAATTGCTTAAAGGACGGTAAACTGTACTTTTACTGGGAGCACTGAAATGCTCACAAATTCCAAAAGAGAACATCCAAGCAAATAAGATATGTATTCTCATGTTTCATAAAATCAAGCAGGAATGAAACCTTCAGAGCCTTAAAAACCAAATTCCCATGTTTTAAAGTGGCAAATAGGTTATTAAGAGGATATAAAAAAGTATATCCTTGGAGAAAATGACACCTCAATAATATTGTAGCTACAAGAGGTACAGCAGAGAACACAAAACCAATGTGGAAACCTCTTTCAACTTCTCTCCCTCACTCTGTCCCATTCACTTCTTAAACTGAAGTTCAGCTTGTACAGGTCTATTCCCTTTTCTGGCACCAAATATGTATGCTGTAACTGCAATTTTCAGAATCCTTAGTCACTGTGGCTAATTTGGTGTGCTGGTTGAGAATTCTGGTTAATGATCATGGATGCTCACCTAGAATAAACAAATATCAGCCCACCATAGATAACCTCTGGAAGCAATTGGAACAAACCATGACCCTAGAATCACAAAAATGTTGACAACTGCCATCAAGACTATATTCCTAAGGCCAGATGGAAAAAGGAAAACAAAACAAAATCAAACTGTTCAAACTAAACCCCAGAAGCAAAGAGAAACCCAAATCTGAATGGATTGTCAACATGTCCGGCCACCCATTATCCACCGCAGAACCACAATATCCTACAAAAGACCTCAAGTATGGCATGCAGTGGTCATTAACAAAAAAGTATGGCATGCAGTGGTCATTAACAAAAAACTGTTTAAATTATTTAATTTGAGAGCGTTTTTACAGGGGTGTTTTAATAAATTTTTAGGGGGAACCAGGGTGGGGGGGAGGGGGGAGGTTCCCCTTAGGTCAGGACCAGCCATGTCTGGGGGTTGCGGTGTAGAAAGGGTGGGGGGGGAGGT
>NW_015386230.1:1623856-1643931 GCF_001527695.2 Protobothrops mucrosquamatus
CCATACCATAGTTATCATGGACAGATCAGAATAAATATAAAAAAGACAAAGAATTACTGAATGACAAAGAAACTTATATCCCAGTAAAACATCAACCTAATACAGGTAATCCTCAATTTACAACCATTCATTTAGTGACCAAAATTACAACGGCATTGAAAAAAGGACCTCCATAATCATAATTTGGGCGCTTAGCAACAGACATGTATTTATGATGGTTACAGTGTTTGGGGGTCATTTGATTGCTTTTCCGATTTTCCTTTGCTTCCTATAAGCCAGGTAAGTGGAGGAAGCTTAACAAACATACTAACAGAATTAGTGTGATTCGCTTAGCAATTGCAGTGATTCTCCCACATTTCTATGGACTTTCAAAATAATAAGCCCAATACATCTCTTCATCCAATTGTATCATTATCAGAGATCTCAATATACAACAAAGCTAAAAAACTTATAAAAAACCTTGGATATTTCATAGAGGGGAGAGCATATTCTGTCAGCTCCCTATTACAGTGCTTCTAGAAAATAAAAAAAAACATGTGATTGTTTTCTCAGTAACCTTATCCTAATGTAAACAAAATAAAAGAAAATCAAAATTGAATGTAACAGAGACATTTCTTCTTTACATAAAAAGAGCTCCAGTAACAACATTTTCCCATTCCAAATACCAACTATTCCCAAAAAAACCCAACCAAAATAGCAATTAAGCCCTCAAGATGTTATTGAAATACAAGTTCCCTGCATCTCCCATCATACTTCATGCATACTGAGGTTGGTGATTATTGAAGTTCAGCAATATCTGGAAGGCCGCAGCTATTTATATCCTTGTTCAAGAATAGTCATTTCCAAAGTGTGCTTTTAGGCACTATGACTTTTTTGTGTACTTCTTAAAAATCAAAGCATACGGCTAGTTCCCATAAAAAGGCTACTAAGCTAGGCAATACATAATCACATAAAGCATCTACCATAGAAACATCATTGTTTAGAATATACCAGTGGTGGCGAACCTATGGCACGAGTGCCAGAGGCGGCACTTAGAGCCCTCTTTGTGGGCACATGCAGCGTTGCCCCAGCCCTAGGCCTTCAGCTGGGTTTTATAAAAGCTTTTCGCTTTAGGCCTCAGCCGCCGTGTGCCCCCCCAAAAAGGTTCAATCAGTCAATTTCAACTTCTCGTGGGGAAAAAAAAGATCTTGCAAAGTTGGAATTGATTGATTGAACTATTTAGACCCACCCAGTCTGCCGTTACCACCGCAGCCACGCCCACCCAGTGGGCCACACCCATCCAATGGGCCACACCCACCCGGCACCCGACGATGCATAAGTGGGTTTTGGGTTGCAGTTTGGGCACTCATTCTCTAAAAGGTTCGCCATCACTGGAATATACCATAGATTAGCAACACACAAACATCCTTTTAAATACAAATCTATGTTAGAAACAAATAGATGCACTTAAATAAATCTACGGGGAATCAGCAAAACATTAATCAGCTGACTTTCTGCCATCTGTGGCTGTCCAAGTTGTGATAGATAGGAAGAACAAAGTGATATTGTTAGTCTTTCTGCCCTGGCTATTTCCTTAAATAATGTGACTTAATAAAATAACAACATTATCAAAGGTTCAAGTATACATGCTCATCAGTTAAACATCAAGGTTGATCAAATGGTGTTGTAAAAACTTTTCTGCAGGGTCTAAGTAGCCATATAACAATTAGCCCTCTTTTTTTCTTTGTTGTATTCATGAACAGAAGTTGAATTAAAATTTGCATTCACATGAAGAAGTTAAACATCTTTCATGCTGCCTCTGTTTGAGTCACTGCATTGAGACACTTAGTTCCCAGTCTTACTCTGATATTGAAAACAAAAATGTTTCAAGAAAGATACAGCAATGGAAAGCGAAGCAAAGAAAAACAGGAGTTCAATACCACATATCTGTTTATTTATTTGATTTATATCCCACCTTTATTATTGTTTATAAATAAGTAAAGGGGCAAACATACTTAATACTCCTTCTTTTTCCTATTTTTCAACTTCATTTAAAAAAATAGACATTTCTTACCTTCTCAGGAAAGGAATGTATGTGTAGTGGAACATATTTTAATTGTTCTAGCAAATCCTAACACGAATGGAAGCATACAATCTCTGTGTCTAAGCAAAACAAAAGCTTAATTTTCTACCATATGAGAGGTTTACACAATCTTGTTTCCAAAGTTGTTTGCCCAGGGTGGGTATTCCAACTTTCAGGTGAATAATTTGTTAGTACAGTGATGGCGAACCTTTTAGAGACTGAGTGCCCAAACTGCAACCCCAAACCCACTTATGCATTGTCGGGTGCCGGGTGGGTGTGGCCCATTGGGTGGGCGTGGCCCATTGGGTGGGCATGGCTGCTATGGTAACGACAGACTGGGTGGGACTAAAAAGTTCAACCAATCAATTCCAACTTTGCAAGATCTTTTTTTTTCCCGTGAGAAGTTGAAATTGACTCACTGATTGAACCTTTTTTTTTTTTTTTGCACACGGCGGAGGCCTAAAGCGAAAAGGTTTTATAAAACCCAGCTGAAGGCCTAGGACTGGGGCGATGGTGTGCGTGCCCACAGAGAGGGCTCTGAGTGCCGCCTCTGGCACCCGTGCCATAGGTTCGCCACCACTGTGTTAGTACATCATTCACATTATTAGTATATTATTCTATTTTGCCTCTGCCTGTATAATTTCTCAGGACACTGGAGCTAGAGCAGCTGAAATATTACCTTTACTCCAGCAACTTGTCTTTAAATCAGCATATTAACAGGGAAAAGGTTAAGGGAAATTGAGCAGATGAAAGGAGAGATAATTAACTCTTTACCCATCCAGTGTTTTCATCATGTATTACCTCCTTTAGATACCACATTTTATTCCATCTTGCCTCAAATAGAATAGAATAGAATAGAATAGAATAGAATAGAATAGAATAGAATAACAGAGTTGGGAGGGAGAGTTGTTAATGCCTTAGCTTTCCTCACTTCGTCTTTGCAGGCTTGGGTTATTTGCTGATATTCTGCCTTAGTTATGGTATGTGTCCCTTTTTCCACTTTTTATACTTGTCCTTTTTGTCTTTCAATTTATCAGAGAGTTCTTTATGCAGCCATGCTGGTTTCTTTTGAGAGCTGTTATTTTTCTCTTTATTGGTATTGTGCTAAACTGGCCTTTTATAATCTCACTTTTCAAAGTTTCCCAAGCTTCTTGGGTTGTTTTCCCCAACCCATGGAATCTTTCCATGTTCAAGGTTTATTGAAATTAGCTCTCTTAAAGTCTAAGACTCTAGTATGACTTTGTTCTATTGCTTGTGCTTGCATAATGTTGAATTCCAATACTGCATGATCACTCCCCCCCTCCAAGATTTCTGTGGCTTCAACACCTTCTATCATTTCATCTGTTAGTGAGAATAAAGTCCAATATTGCTGATCCCCTAGTTCCCTTGTATACTTCTTCGGAGACAAAGTTGTCTGCTAGGTATATCAGGAACCTGTTTGATCTTCCACTTGGCGCAGAGTTTGTCTCCCAGTTGATGTCAAGGTAGTTAAAGTTCCCCATTACTATTGTGATATGCTTCCTGCATACTTTAGTTAACTGAATAGCAAAAAGTTCATCTATTTCCTCTGTTTGGTTGGGTGGCCTATAGTATACACCTACGGCAATGACATTTTTTCCCCTTTTATATTGACCCAAATGCATTCAAGATGGTTTTCATCATTGTTGTGCTCTATTTCTGTACATATATATCAGCAAGTATATACTATTCTCACTTTATCTTCATTAGAATTAAAAGGTATGTTAGGCTTCAAAACCGAGAGTGGCCAAGTAAGTTTTGACTAACTATCATCTGAACCTGATATTCAAGGTCAAAAATTAGAGTGTTCTAACCACTGCATCATTTTGATCAGAAGACCTATTTACCTTTTTCCAGAGAACAGCAAAATGAAATAAAACATACTAAAACATCCTATATAAATAATGGCAGTGTTGCTGTGCATAAAAATTTCAGTGCAAGTTCTAACATTGTGTGATGTGAGAAATTTAGAAAACTAGGTTGATTTTTTCCCCACAATCACCATTTCTCGTGGAAGTTCTAGTGATCTCTCATGGAACTTTAGGGTTCCATGGAACCCCAGTTGAGAAAGGCTAACCTAGATATTTCTAGCTCTAAAGAATAAACAGTTAGGAAGTATGTGCATAATATTAATGATAATAATAGCAAGAACACCACAATAACAACCAGCCACCAAGAACTAAAAGGTAGGTGCAGTTTATTCTAGTGAATGTTTAATACTCAATAATAAATTCACAAGTATGGTAAGTTGTATCCATTTGTAGTGTAGAATTTGTGCAAAGATGCAGGCAAATAAATGGTGATGTGATGACTACAAACATCTTTAAACTGAGCAAGACCTATATCAGATAATACCATCACTGACAGCAAACCATTTCCTTTCGATACAAGTGGTTTCCATAGAAATGTTAAGCTTCAGGGATACAAAAATGCCACAGGAATTAACTAGTTTTCAGCAAGAGATATCTATGTTTAGTGATCTGAAATCTCTGACTTTGTTTTTAATCAGGATTTTCATATCTGAACATGTGTATATATATATGTGTGTGTGTATACATATATATATATATATATGTAGGTCTTTAGTTATTCGGGTTTTCTCCCGCGTAGAATTAAAAGTACCTTGGCGACGTTTCGACGAAGTCACATTCGTCATCTTCAGGCTGGTGTCTTCAGCTTCGTGCTTCTAAGAGTGGTGTGTGATCGCAGCTGTTTCTTAGAAGCACGAAGCTGAAGACACCAGCCTGAAGATGACGAATGTGACTTCGTCNACACACACACACACACACACACACACACATCTACTACTACTGATTTGTCAAGAAACTTAAGGATAGTCAAGATAACCCTTCTTGCATTAAAGGCAAGAAGACATATGAGGGTATTTGAAGCATCCTCAAGGTAAATCCTTAGATACTAGTAATATTCTTCCAATTCATCCAAAAATAATGCTAATTCAAAAATAAGATTATAGAAAACAGAATAGTCAAAAACTGCAAGCAAGAGTGGTTTCTCCTCATTAGTCAACACCCCAATGCAGGACCATCTGCAATAAACAAAACAGTTTATGATTGCACTTGTATGTGGCTACTTTTTTTAGCTGATTCTTCACATTCAAAAGGACTGGTTGTCTCAGCAAATCCCCAATCAGCTAAAATACATGGTTGAAATGGAGAAGTTTGGCTTTTGATGCACAAAAAACTACATCTGGGGTTTTTTATCTAATAAAAAGATAATGAAAACACAGCCTTGGCAACACAGTGGCTGATGAACAAAAACAAAACAAAAATATGCTAAGCCAAGTGAACAGTTTGCAAGGCCACTAACTGTTGATTCAGATTTTCTAGAGAACATGCAGAGAGTGGAAAAGATTACCCTCTCTCCTAAACAATACTGTGTTTCAAATAGTTCAGGAAATATGAACTGTTGTGCATAAGCATTAAGTTTGGAATCTGTACCCCTAAGGGGAAAGAACTCTGCTGAATTTGCATAAATGGACTGAAGAACAAAGGCCTCCATTTTTTTTTGTCATGCCTTTCCCCAATCCCATTATTTCTTCACAACAAAATTAAAAACATAATAGCAAGATGCAATTAAGGAAGGTTATCTGTAATCTCAAAACATATTGTTGTTCCATTTCAAGAATTAATGAGATAATGTAAAGCAGGACAATATTATCCCCCTCACTGAAAATGAAATGAAGAGATTTATACATCAACAAGGGACTTAGTAAGTAACCTTTTGATTCATGGTCTATTTCATATGTCCGGAGTTGCATGTATTCCAAAATATTACATGTCAAAATACAGGATTTCATGCCTGGCACACATTCCAATCTCCAAAGAAACAAGCTTGTACCTCTTAAGATCACTGCTGAGTTTTTCCTGCTTTTTTTGCAGCCACATCACGTTGTCTGCAACCAACTCTTCCAAGATCTTTGTCAAAAATTACATTATTGTGCCAGATATTCCCCATCCTATACCCATGTATTTGTCTTTATTAAATTCTTTGTTAAGCATATTTTGCTAACCTATAAAGGTTGTTTTTCATTTTATTTATGTATTCCGTGGCATCAGCTATTCCATCACATTTTGTATATCTACATCTCTGATAAATATTCTCTCTTCATCCGAGTCATTAATAATATGGAACAATGGAGAATCTAGGACTCAAATACTCATTACCTCACTCCACTTTATGAGTGACCATTGATGAAAACTCTTTGAGTACTATTAATAGTGTCAAAAGTGTAACAGAAACAATTTTCATTTATACCATTTTATTCAGTATTTTATTTTCAAACAAGCACTAACTGGACTTCTATGATCTTGCAAAAAACTTCCCAAGTATTGCTCAAGTTTTGTCCTCTGCTTCTTTTGCCCAAAATAAATATCAGAATTCACTCCACTCCAAGCAATTCTATTTACCCATAGCTGGAAACCATGGTTATTGCAAGCTGAGGTAATTAAGAAGAAGCCCAGAAGTTCAGTAACAAGAGTTCAGTGGAAATACTTCTGTATTAGTTAAGTTTAAAAAACAAAACACATTGCCCAAATTATGTAAAGAGATACAAACAACATGAATTTTTACGTCTAAACTAAAGTCCTTTGCATTTAGAACCACTAAGCTGAGATCTTACTGAAATGCTTTTTCACTTCAAATGCATTGACATCAATGTATCTAAGAATATGCTACTGCCAACATCAGCCCCAATGAAAATTGTTAAAGAAGCTCTTCAGCCTGCAAACATTTGGCAACCTAAATAAACCTATTGGGCCTTGATGGTTCCCAGAAGCTTTTTTCCAGCATTTATTTAAGCACTTGGCAAAGGAAAAGGCTGTTCTGTAGTTTGGAACTACATAATAACAAATTGGCAAAATAAGGCCAGCATCAGCTAACATGAAAATAAGAATTTGGCAGAATTTATCAAGAGGCACAATCCAAATTGCTATAAAATAAAAGGATGCCTAGTATCCTTCATCTTATAATTTTTTCCCCATAGTCATAGTTCACTTTTTTCTCAGTGGGATAAATTATTTCTAGGATTCAGTTTTTTTATTCTGTCCTTAACTGTCTAGCCATTTTCTTTCAAAATGGCTGCTTTTTGAAAGAATTCCATTTTCCTTTTCCCATTCCTTCCCTCACAACTGATTTATTTCTTCAGCTGGGTACTGTAATGAAATATAGCCTGATCAAACCAGAAAGCAAGGTAAAAGGCATATGAGTAAATTACTACATGAGCACCACCTTTAAGCACAAACCAAATTACTAAGTCTACACAATGGATTCTAAAATGCTGACTGTATTACTGCTGTCAAGTATTGTATTTAGTTAACTCAACCTCAGTGCAATAATGTGGCTGGGATTGCTATATATGCTAAACCAAATGCAGTTTACTTGATTTTGGAATATTTATTTGTTAAATTTATATCCTACTTTTCTTCCAGTAACTCAAGGTGGCATATACTGCACTCTCTCTGCTAATTTACTCCAATACCAATATGGTATATTCAGCTGAGAGGGAGAGAGGCCCAAAGCACCAGTGAGCTTCCCAGGCTGATCATGGGCTTGTACCTGGCTGATCATGGGCTTGTACCTGGGATCTCTGCAATCCTAGTCCAAAACTTAAACACTATATCACACTGGAATAGCGACGACAGTTAGAGTCTGAAACTCTGATTTATAGTTTATAACAATCTGTGAAGTATTTCAAGATTAAGTTTGTATTAATTGAATAAGATTCTTAAGAGAAACTGTGTTTACCCCAGGGCTTGCACTACTGTAGCACTGGATAACACACATGAATGGCAATGTCATTTTGATTATATACTAGGCGGCTTACTGATATATTAATTATAAGGGTATTTTAACCAATCAGGAGAATATGGAAAACATAATATATTGTTTGTTATATCCTTTTGTCTTTTGAAAAATCCAGCTCATGTGCATGCCTGAAACTTGGAATTCAACCTATACTGTCTCAAAATGTCATCTTCTCCTTGTGGTTAACTTGCTTCAATTCATGAAACACTGGACTGCCACAAATAGTTATGCAGAAAAGTTCTAATGCATGTGTAACAAACAGAAAAATTGTAAAGTGAGTGCTCCTAGGCACTAGAGCACTAATGTGTCCAGCAAAAGGAAGCTGACCCATTTCCAAAAATAGATATCTACAGGCAGGAAAAGTAGCATTGTCTCTAAGAATCTGTCTTCCCACTGCTTACTGAATTGTGAAGCACAGGAAAAGGTTAGCTCCCTCTTCTGCATTAACTGCAAGAACAAATTTCTCTTCGTTGAAATGGAAGCATCATATCTCTGGAGAACTCATTTTGTGGCTAAAACTAAGAGAAATAGTATTTCATCTTTATGTCCAATTTGCAACAATATTCTCATTTATGAATGGAATGCATCAATTACATACACAATAACTGAAACCAAGTCATATTAAGGTTTGATTGGCTTAATGATAATTTACTGAATAAGCCAAAATTGTCTGGGTCCTCACAAGAGATTAAGCAAGCCCAAACTATTAAACTATTAAATGTATAATAACATATTAAATATTATTTAATATTTAATTATTTAATTATTTATACTGTGTGAAATATTATACTAACATTAATATTACAGCAATAAGATGTAATGCAAAAATCCTCAACTTTTTCAGTCTGATTGGTGCATCTGGATTTGAAAAGTACATAACAGGTAGTCCTCACTTATTGACCACAATTGGGACTGGCAACTATGTTGCTAAATGACACAGTTGTAAAGTGAAATTCACATGACTTTACCTGACTTATTATAGCAATTTGTCAGGTCTGGCTACAGTCATTAAGTTAATCACTGCAGATCATTAAACATGATATTATGCGATTGTGACTTGCAACTTCCTACTAGGTCTCCATTGATTTGCTTGCTGAAAGCCAACTGTGAAGGTTACAAATTGTGATCATGTGATCAGAGGACACTCTGATCATTGTAAATGTCATGCCCAAATGATAATCACATGACTGTGGGGATGCTGTGATAGCCACAACTTTGAGGAGCAATTATAAATCTCATTATTCAGTGCTGTTATAACTTCGAACAATCACAGAACACGTAATTGCTGAGGTACTAACTTGTAATAAGACTTCAAACATAAAGCACATATGTATTCAATCAACATGAAGTTATTATTCAAAAACCAGCAAAGGATGTGTCTGTGAAGTCACTAAGAGACAAGTTCAGCCTTAATAACTGTACTCAAACCAGATGGTTTTATCTAGAATTTTCAACAACTCCACACAACAAAGGGCAATGGTTAGACATAACATGTGTACACATTATGTGTACCTTACCATATGTACCTTATCATTATGTGGGGCACCAAATTGTGGGAAGCCTGAATTAATTTTCTTTTTCTTGTATTGGAAGATAAAAGCCCCTGTGGCTCCCTCTCCTCTTTTAGCCAGGTCATGTGGCAATCCTGACCACCACCTCTGATCTGCAGGCAAAGAAAAACCACTTAAACTTTCTCAGCTGGCATTGATACTTGGGCTGAAAGTGATTAAGCGTGCCTCACTATAAAGTCAGCTGACACTGGCAAACAAAGATAAAACAGAATTTCTCAAGATAAGAGAAATCTCTTATCACAAGACTGCCAAATGTCAGATCCCTCATAAAATTCCCACACCAAGAGATTTACCCATCTATGATCACACCCCACAGGATAAGGAATGGACCTTCCTCTCCTGAACTTCACACATTTCCAGGGCAGGAACGCCTCTATTTATTTATTTATTTATTTATTTATTATTCGAATTTATATCCCGCCCTTCTCCTTGCGGACTCATACACATCTAACATACTCCACATCAATGTCCATTACTTCACAATAAAAGCCCCTTGTTATTAGAAGTACTATCACCCTCAGGTTTTCTAATTTCATTGTCTGTCTTCCATTGCTATGCTCCATATTAAGCTGTCAAATAAAAACTACCTTCTTCTTCAAGCAGTCACAGAGCATGTTTATTTGTAACCTGACTTGAATTCGAACCCAGAACCTTTTTTCTAACAGCTGCAAGAACCATATGAACATCTATGTATTAACTTGATTTATAATAAATACAAAGTAAAATGTAACATTTACATAAAATATGCATAAAGTACAGCTCATGTACTTTTTCCTCTTAAGAATTATCTGTATTACATAAAAATTTTAGGATGCGAAAAAGAGATTAAATAAAGTTGCTCCAAAATTGGTGCTTACTCTCACCCTGCCATTTGGCCATACTAATTGCAAAATATCACAGATGAGCATCAGGATTACAACTCTGCACATCCTGACTCTTGCCACACATCAGAGGAATTCCAGGAAATAACAAGCTGTAAGCCTCACCCTCTTTTCACTCCACTACCTAGCCATTAATATCCTATGTAGCTCCATAATTTCAGTTATCCATCTGTATCCACCCTACAGGTACACAAACAATATAATATCTGGACATTCAGGTTCCAACAAAATAGACTGACCTAAATTGCAAGCCACTCCTGGTCAATACAGTATTACATATGTTTTCCACAAAAATTCATCACCTCTTGCATCAAATTATGGAATCTGATCAGACTTGTATAAGAGGATTCTTATATGTCTAAAAGTTGTAACGAACAACACTGACAATGCCATTTTTATTATATCATTTACCCAAATCCCCTCTTAGATAGAGCTTTTAACAAGTACTAGACAACCTGTGATCCATTGGATCATTGTTTTAGAAATATTTCTTCATCTAAACAGAGAAACAAAATGGCCAAGAGCAAAAGAATAGTGGGAATAGGAGCGATTTCTGACTTCCTGCCACTTGACTGTAGCTGGCTGCCCTCCAGCAATTGATGGTGGGACCAGTTTTCCAAGCCTCTGCAGGATTAGGGCAGGACTGGTCTACCTGGCCTCCAGTGGTAAAGGAGGGACCGATCTACCCAGCCTCTGATGGACTCGGGCAGGACGAGCCTATTGAACCTCTGGGCAATAGTGCGGCACCACTGAAGCAATCCCAAATTTGCCCAAATATCAATCTGACAGAAGTCATGTGTTCCAGATTTTGGACACATTCTATAATATAACCCATTTGAGGTACCTTGTTTCAAAAATGGTTGCCCTATGACACAGGTTAGAGATACAAGAGTTTGAGTAAAATATAGAACAATTTTTGCACACAATGACTTAATTGACAAAGAAGAAGAGGATGATGTCAAAAGGGCAAACATGCATTGATTCTTTTTCCTGCAGGGTTTGGTCCACAATTCACTTTAACTACCTCCAATTTCCCAGCACATTTAGTTAGTCACACCACACTCCCATTTTTCAGTCTGCCCTTGGCACACTATATACATGAGATAAACGTTTCAAGCCACAATATTTTTGTCAATCTATTAAGAACATTCTGATATGAATTTGATTTCATTGCTGCAATTTGGCCTAGATGACTAATGCTCTAGTAGCTTCCAACTGCTCTGCAACTAGGTCACTAATCAACTTGAAGTGAATCACGCTGATCCATTACTGTTCTTTTCTTTAAAGAGAAAATATGAGGACACAATCAGGACAACTGATCTTGAGCTTAATAGTCAAAAAGAGACATTAACATTGTTATCTGTGTAGCTCAGT
Source organism: Protobothrops mucrosquamatus (assembly GCF_001527695.2). Taxonomy (NCBI): domain Eukaryota; kingdom Metazoa; phylum Chordata; class Lepidosauria; order Squamata; family Viperidae; genus Protobothrops; species Protobothrops mucrosquamatus. The sequence goes on from NW_015386230.1 coordinate 1,635,586, forward strand.
CACTTCCAGGATGAGAAAGTCATGACAAACTTAATAATATACATGAAGAAAGATTATTATTATGCAATTATATAAAATAATATATTATATCACTATGTCAATATATCATATATATAAAAATTAACACTGAGATGGGTTTACATTTGCATTTAATTCAGACTAACAATTTCATCCATGGGGTGGGGGGAGCCCTGCATTTGGGGATGGGGGGTTTCAATATCAAACTTTCAACATCTTTCTCTGATCAGGCCATAAAAAAAGATATCCAACTACAAGACTTTGGAGCCATTGTTTACCTTTTATTTTGAACAGAATATTCAGAAACAATCAATGTGTATTGTCAGGAGAAAAAAAAACAGGTCAACACATGAAGGTTTAATTTAACTGATTTATTGTTAAAAGCCTATGCACAGGAATCTTCTCAACTAACAGTCAGCACCTGGTCATAGATAAGGATTAGATAAGGATAACAGAAATCAAGGGGACTGGGTTTATTTCATTTGTGGCTTCTAATGACTCTAAACTGATCCCTCTCTTTATCCCTCCCCTGTGTTGCCAGTCCTTCTCCTACAATATTCCTGCATCTGAGCAAATCCAAGGTCTACATTATTATATCAACTATAACAGGGCTTTTCAACCAATATAAAACATGGTTAAGTGAATCTGGTTTCCCCATTAACTTGGCTTGTGAGAAGGTTGCAAAAGGGGATCACATGACCCTGAAACATTGCGACAATCATAAATATGAATCAGTTGCCAAGCATCCAAATGTAAATCACGTGTCCCTGAGGATGCTGCAACAGTCATAAGTGTGAAAAATGGTCACAAGTCACTTCTTTCAGTGCCATTGTAACTCTGAACAGTCACTAAGCGAACTGTTGTAAGTTGAGGACTACCTGTACTTTATTACTTTTTTCCTTTTTTTTGGTCATCAAGTTTTTGACATCTTGCTAGGCGACTGGTGGTACTCGAATATTGTCATATCCTAAAAGTGATACAATCTGTGAAAAGGTTGAAAAGCACTGAACTATAACATCTCTTAGCAGACATTCAATACCCAGGTTTTAATTTTAATAGACCTCTTTTCAGGCCTCTTAAAAGAGAGAATTATCTTAAGAGAGAGCAGTCATGCTTAAAAAAAATCACACCATTTCTTTCAAATTAAACCACTGTCAGAAGAATGAGGAAGTAAAGTAGTCAAACACACTGGATATCCTTGTCCCATAAGGGAGAAGTTATTTACTCATATTTGGGGATTTCTTTTAAAATTTTATGAAGCTTTTAAAATGAGTGGAAGTAAACGTGCAGTATTGGTGCCTGGAGATTATTGGACTATAATTGTTATTATTCCCAGATATCATAGCCTGTGTTCACCACCAAATTGGGAAAAGTTGGTTTGCACTGCTCTATGCTTCTTTCACTGCTTCACAAATCTATGCTTACATTTTTAAATAAGCTTGTCCCCCCCCGCCCCATTTTTGCTACAAGAAAGAGCTGATTAGTTATGTATCTAATAAAAGGTATGGATAACTGCCAAGAGTTGCTGGGTGTCGGGCAGCATATGAATTTAATTTATTATAGTTCATCAATTGGGGGGTAAGCCAGAGATTTAGGTTGATTTGGCATTTCTTTCCACCTATCCAGTCCTTCCCAAGGGCTTCCACCTATCCAGTCCTTCCCCTGGGATAAGCAGATGTTATTATTTTGATGATGCTAAAGATATTGTCACAAGATGTAAGCTGTTGCAAATAAAGCTGCCTTTTGCATTTTGTCAATGCCAGTGGTATTCAATTGGTGCTCCAGATCTTTTGAGATTGCATCCAAGGTGCCTATCACTATTGCTACTATCTTTGCTTTCTTTTGCCAGTAGTTGTTCTACTATTTTGTATTTTTCTCCAGTACTTTCTCTTCTATTTTGCTGTCTCCAGGTGTAGCCACATCCACTCTCCAGACTTTTTCATCTTTCTTATTGACAATTCTCAAGTCTGGAATGTTATGAGGCAAGCGTTTGTCTGTTTGAATTCTCAAGTCCCAGAGCACCTTCGCTTCTTCATTTTCTATTGCTTTGTCTATTTTGTGTTCCCACAAGTTTGTGCTTGCAGGCAAATGGTATTTCTTGTAGATATTGCAAGGCACCTTTGTTGCTACTTTGTCATGCCACGGTTTGTAGTCACTGTTTGTAGCGATCTGTTGCAGTAGGTAATTAGGCTGTTCGCTGTTTCTTCAGCTTCTTTGAAGAGAAAGTATTTGCTGTCCCTTGCTGTCTTCTTAATTCTGGCTTTGTGTGCATTTATTCTTAAGATTAGTCTTGTGAAGCCAGAATTAGCTTCTCTATTTCTTTCTTCAACTTTCCTGCCCTTAACCATTGTTATCTGCTTTGCCTGCTTTTTTATGTACTGACCATGTAATACTTGCCTTGCCAGGTCTCTTTTTTTTCTTCATTTAGCTTTTTTTGTAGGCCAATTGGGTTTCTCCAGCACTCAGTAAGCCTTCATGGTATACTAGCTTTAGTACATCTTCTTCACTATCCTTCTTCCAATGCCCTTTTTACTCCTTCAACTGTCTGGTGTACTTGCAACATTCCCCACCCACTTATGTTCCTTGACAAGTAGTCTGTCAACATTGCCGCATGGATGAAAGGCATGATTCATTATGATTTTATGATTGTAAGGTAGCTACATTGAATTACCTGGAGAGGCCAGTGCACATATTCCTTAATCTGATACATGATTTGTTTGTAGTTCAGCACAATATAGAACCCAGCCACGTACTGAAACTGAGCAGTATACTGAAGAGCAGGCTTGTCCATACAGGAGTGTGATGTGACAACAATTCAACTGTGCTTGTCCAAGCCCCACTTGTACATACAATGCTAAGTCAATGCCAGAATTCAATTTTGGGGCCCTGGGTTCTCTGAGAGCTGCTGCGCTCACTGCAACAACTCCACCCTGCATCTGTATTGTAACCACTTTTCCCAAAAGATCAAATATTATGAGTCTCTATGTACTGAGCTATACATTGATCAATATGGTAATGAAATGTTCCCAAACAAGAGGATTTAAATAGATTTAAACCTGTTCCCTATTCCAGTTATGTCTCTCCTAATATATCTGCTATATTTAAAAAAAAAAACATTCCCTCAAGCTGATGTACAAAATATGTATTTAAAATCTATTTGAAATCCAAAATGGAATTTAACTGTATGCTTCTGTTAACAGAAGCATTTTGTACTAATTGGATATGAAAGGATTCTCACCCTTCCACAGTTCCCTGTACTTCCTTAAAATATGATGTTTTGAATCCTAATCCTTTTGAAGGAGAGGATGGGGGGGGGGGGTTCTAAAGCTGAGGAGAGATTATTTAAGAATAAAAAGTTGCATTCCAACCAATATATCAAAATGTCCTCATCTTACAAACACAATTGAGACTGTAACTTCAGCTGGTAAACAATGTGGTCATTAAATGAGTAGCACCCGATTTATGACCTTTTGGTGGTAGTCGTTAACTGAATCATACAATAGTTAAGCAAATCCAGTTTTCCCCATTGACTTTGCTTGTTGTAAGCTCCCTGGGAAGGTTGCAAATAGTGATCGTGTCACCTAGAATGCTGTAACTGTCATAAATACATGCCAATTGCCAAAAACCCAAATTTTGATCATATCACCAGGGGAAGCTGTAACATTATAAGTGACATGACCCTTTTTTCAGCACAGTTGTAACTTTGAATGGTCTTAAGTCAAGGACTATCTGTACCGCATATGTACCTACTCAAATTTTAATGTTCTACTTTGCTTATTTAAAGAAGAAAATCATATCCTATTTGGGACATCAACTTTCTAAGGTATTATTTTAAAGGCCTACAAGTCTCTGTATATGCATGTTGGGAAATGGGGGTAGAACTTCAGAATGTATTCTTTTGTCAACTACTCTGAGAGGATCTTTAAAGAACTGCTACTCACTGCTGTGCCAGCAAACTTCTCAATGTCAATCAAAGCAATCCTGATAAGAGGAAACATTTGCATATGTATAAATGTATTTTTCCACAAAGCACTTAAGATCTTACTGAATACAGATGCTAAACTGCCACTTCAGAGCACACATACTGTATCCATAACAACTTATTTTGAAATCCTATGAAAAGTCACATAGAATTTAGCAAATGGTACATCCATTTTAATGTCTAACACTTGACGCTCAGAAAGCAGAATGTCCAACACTCCTAGAGAAAAGTGGTAAAAAATGTTGGCTTCCATCCAGATAATTCCTTCCCACACAAGTGGCCAAGAAATAGAAGGATCTATGCTCACACACATGAGCAAATTATAACAAAGCTTAGGGAATCTATTGTCTGCTGTGCAAATTATTCTAATAGTGTGCTGTGACGGAAACAGAGAGCTGATTCACTGAATCCTTTTCAGCAATGAGAGGCAGACATATTTAAGCCATATCACTTAACACTTCGCAGACTTCTCAGAGGTAGTATAAAAAGATACAATAAAAGAAATAGAAATTTTTCCCATGTAAACGGGTATGTGAAAAAGCTTTGCACCTGAGTCCCAGTCCTCATACACAGAGAATATTTATTTCTGGTGAAAGATAAAATCTACCTAAGGCAGAACATACATCCATAAACATCATTCTTATATATCCTGATTAACAGAAAAGTAATCTTTGGCACATATTTACAAAAACAAGTTTTGCTTATTCCTGAATGAATGGATAATACAAAGTTGAAATTTAGCAAAATATCTTGTCTGAAACAGCCTTAGGTCCATCTAGTTCAATGTTGAAGTAATTCTCCAGAGTTCTATATGAGGATTAAACTCGATTTCTCAATCACTAAGTTATGGCATAGAACAGAACAGAACAGAATCTGGAAGGGACCTTGGAGGTCTTCTAGTCCAGCCCCCTGCTCAAGCAGGAGAACCTATACCATCTCAGACAGGTGATTGTCTAGTCTCTTCTTAAAAACCTCCAGTGATGGAACTCCCACGATTTCTGGAGGCAAGCTGTTCCACTGGTTGACTGTACTCACTGTCAGGAAGTTCCTCCTTAATTCCAGGTTGCTTTTCTCTTTGATCAGTTTCCAACCATTGTTTCTCGTCCTTCCGCTGGTGCTCTGGTGAACAGCATGACCCCCTCTTCCTTGTGGCAGCCCCTCAGATACTGGAATACTGCTATCATGTTTCCCCTATTTCTTCTTTTCTTTAGACTAGCCAAACCCAAGTGTCTCAGCCGTTAATACTAGTTGAAAATAGGATGGGAGGAAAGGGTGTTGTTCAAACTAGTTCTATAATGACACTTGCATCAGATTTCTAGGCAGACTCTCAACCAAATACTAACACATCTCAAACGTATTTAGTTTTAGGAATAATGTTACCCAATACATTTCTTACATATTATGACTATGTTACAACCAACCTAGCCACTGTATATTTAATGGGATTTGCACATCGATCTCATTGGCTATGACTATTTTTTTACTATTCAGTAGCCATATTTAGTAGGAGGTATGAATATGTGTAGACATTGTATGTTGTGATTTCATTTATACTACTTTTTTCAAATATTCAAGGTAGTTCACAAAAGACAGCAATTACACATGCATTAATCCACAAACCAAGTATCAGTCCCAGGGTTTCCAACAACTGCATCAAAATGTTGTATCTGGCAAAGGGAGAACAGCAAATCTCCCTGCAGCTATTCTTTTCTGCCAAAGAGTGGGTGGGGCTAGGCTTAGTTTTATGTTATATTTTACTTTTCTGCTACATCATCAAAAGCCTTCTCTATTGTTCAGAAATATTTTAATACGGCTTTTAAAAGGCAAACTGTTCAAATAAACATATTAGCAATAAAGAAATAAACAGGTTCATAGGATTATGCAATAGGTGAATTCTGATGCTCAGTAAAGTGACCCCTGTCATATTCTCCATGGACTAAATAATATCACATATCGTCAATGTAAGAAAAGTTGTCTGAATATATTCAGGTTCTCCTGCATTTTTTTCAAACACTGTATGGTGTTTTTGAAATATTCATATTCACACTATGAATCTTTAGGACAGGCAGAATACAGAATTAGGAAATCCATTTTGTTATTTTTAAAAATTACTCTTCAGTATATTAGTAAAATCTTGAAATCCAGTTGTTCAAACTAGATCAATAGAATGGCTTAAGCAATCCAATATCCAATTAACAGCATAAAAACATGCATGAGCATAGTCAGAAGTTTGTGATCCGCAGCAGATCCAAATTTGTAAGTGCTTATCCTTCTAGAATTCCTTTTCATCAACTTAAAGGAAACATACTTTCTATCTCTTACCTCTTTTAGACAAAATCAGTTAGAAAACTACTATGAGTGACCTTGGGAAGAAAGCTGTATGTAGCCAGCACTTGCCTTGCAAAGGGCCAGATTAGGCCTGCTTGATCAGCAAAAGAAGCAAAAGACAGTGAAGGTCAGCTAGGGTGGCAGGGGTCATGAAGTGCAGGGGGCGAAAAGGGCATGGAAATGGGGAGATAGGTGGATGGAGAGAGTGGCAGCACCCCTGCAGTCTGAAGTGTGGATGGAACATCAAGCACCTGAAGTTTGATCACATGACTGAGTTGGCACTGTAACAACCATAACTTTGGGGACCAGACAGAAGTCCCTTCGCAACTCACCACTGTCACTTTGAGCAGTTGTTGAGTTAATGGCCATAAGTCAAGGGCTACCTGTCACCCTTTCAATGATAAACTGAATATAGACATATCAAATATGGCAGCCCAATCCAAACAGTATCTGGGTTCACATATCATACTAGGTCTAAACCAAACAAAATACACCATAGCAAGCTACATGAACCCGGATCATGCATTCTCCTCAGTGTATTGGCAATATGTAGATTAGCCTTCCATTTCCTGGTATCCTCCAGAAAGTTGATTTAGGACATTTTCTTTCTGAATACTACCCCTCCCAGAAAACACAAAGAATAGACAACATCCTGAGGATATTACATTGATGGTATACCTTCTTTTTCTTTCCTTATGCCAACATTAATTTTTGCCTTTGCATTTCAAGAAACAATACAACTGAAAAAGAGCTACAGGGCCAAGCAATTTCTCAACTCCAGAACCATCCAGCTTAATGTAGGGCGTGGTGGTTTGATAGCCTAGAGGGTAGCTTAGACAAGTTGCCACAGATGTTTTAGTAACATCAGTGTTTTCAGAGAATCTAGCAAAGAATTGCTAATATTTCCACAGAGCAGATAAGAGCAGAGTTATGTACCAGATGGATTCATCACCAAGCTAGTTTTTCATTGAAAGAAAGCATACTCTGGTCACTGAGAAATTACACTACTTATATTCCACAAATGTCATTGAATAAAGAAAGATAAAAAAAGAGGTTAGATATGAATGCGGTAGGAGAAATTTGCAAAAGTATTTTTTGGGGGCCTCATGTAAATCAATAACATCAAGAGTCAAAAATCCAGTCTTTCTGAATTAGTTCAGTAAATTCAAATAAATTTAATTTGGTAAATTTAGTCAAAGTGGTTTTCTTAGTAACAATATGGAATTGATTTATTCCAGCATTTAAAAAAATATTCTTAGTCTAGCCTGTGGCCTTGAGATTCTTTATGAAATCCAGAACTAGTTTAAATCCTGCTTTTTGAGATCACCCAAGGTCAGTTAGGTGTTGCCACCTGTATTCGGCTGTGAGAGAATATGTAAATCTAGCCTTCAGGTGCATTCAAATTGCTTCTTTATTGTTGTAAACATAGGTGAGTTAATGGTAGATGTGTTATCACATGCAAGACCTGGAAGTGGAAGAACAGATGCCGGAAACCTTTACTGGTGCTAAGTAACAGCATTGTTCCTTCAAGTTTAACTCTTGTTAAGGTACTTGTTTCTTTGTAATGTTACAGCTTGTCTTTCAGTAAGCCATTTTGTTTACATATTCTCAAAAATGTTTGAAGATATCATGCAAATCTTATGCATAAAAGCTGACAGTTTCCCTCTGTCTTTTCACCATATAAAGCACTTGTACTTTTTTGTCTTACCTACTGCATCTGCCTTCTCCTGTCAAAATTCTGTTGCATAAATTATTCACCTTTTCCCACTCACAAATTAAGTCCACCCTGAAATCATATACTATTTCACCCCAAAAACCCCTTCTTTATCTAAGCTAAATATAGCATCACAGAATCATAGAGCTAGAAGGGACTTTGGAGGTCTTGAAGTCTAACCTCCTGCCCAAGGTAAGAGTCATTATACCACCTCAACAAATTGTTGCCTATTTGGTACTTGTGTATTTGGTTTTCCCTGCCTAAATGAATGACTTTACTTTTCTCAGTACTGAACTGCATCTTG
>NW_015386230.1:1644495-1646959 GCF_001527695.2 Protobothrops mucrosquamatus
CATAGGGCCCAATGCTCAAGTCTGTCAAGATCTTTCTGAATCTTGGGTCTATCTTCCAAAGTACTTGTTAATTCCCCCCACTTGGTGTCATCTACAAATCTGATAAGCGCTTCTTCAATCCCCTCATCTAGGTCATTTATGAAGAGGCTGAGGAACATGGGGCCCAAGACAGAACCTTGATGTACCCTACTGCATGTTTTCCTCCATGTAGATGTATTTGCAGGACTACATGCTGAATGCAGTTAGTCAGCCAACTTCAAATCAATCTGGTGGTGGTATTTTCTATCCCACATTATTCTAACTTACCAAGAAGTAGGCTGTGGTCTATTTTGTTAAATGCCTTACTGAAGTCTAAGTAAATTATGTGCACAGCATTTCTTTGGTCCACTAACTTAATCACTTTATCGCAGAAAGCAATACAGTTTGTTTAGCATGATCTGTTTTTAACAAACCTATGCTACTTCTAGTAATCACCTTGTTCATTTCTATGTGCTCACAAATCCACTGCCTGATTATCTTTTCCAGGATTTTCCCAGGTATTAATGTCAAGCTGATTGGTCCGTAGTTTCTTGGACCTTGTTTTTTCCCCTTTTTGAAGAATGGAACCACATTAGCTCTTTTCCAGTACTCTGAAGTTCCTGCACGCTTCAGGAGTTCTGAAAATTTTCATTTAGTGGTTCCAAGATCACATCTGCCAGCATGCCTATACATGCTTTATTATGGAATCTTTGGTATTTTCTGAGCTTGGTTGTTGTTTGCAGATGTTTCATTACCCAACTAGGTAATATTACCTGTGTCACTGATGATGTTACCTAGTTGGGCACTGAAATTCCTGCAAACAAACAAGCAAGCTCAGAAAGCACTAAAGACTCTACAGTTCAACCCTGGGTTACATATATTTCCTTCTATTGGATGCATGCTCTACCTTTGAAACTCTTCCACAATTTCTATTTTAAAAATACTGAAGCAGAGACAAATCTCTGTCATTTGACCATTTCCACTAATAACTCATAACTCTTCCAGAAATATCCAGTAATTAATTTGATCCTATCCATCCAAGTTACATCTTCTGTTTGCTTGCTTCAATCTTGTCAAGCATAATTTGTTATAATCCATCATCTTCTTGTATCACATGCCCAGATAATAATAATGCTTGCCCAGAGACTTATTGATTTGTTATTTATTCTCACACTTTGTGTTATCTTAATTCAAGAAAGATCTCTGAAGGAAAAAAGACTGGTTCTATACATTTTACTTTAGTCAAATATTTTCCATTAAATTCCCTCTTAATTCTGTATGAAAGTTGACATTAAGATCAACATGATTAATTCATTAATGCCCTTGTCTTGACCATTTCTTTCCATCATCTTGTGAGAAAGTATTCCATCTTTCTTATGTAAGTACTTATTTACTTTTCATTTTGGCTACATCTTCTATCATACCTCTGAGATAGATCTTTTTTTTTTAAACAATATTTTATTGAGTTTATAGGCATAAGGAAAAAATAGGAACAATACGGGCATGATAAGGGAAGGGGATGGGGGGAAGGGAATAGGGGATTTAGGATAAAATAAGGATAGGTACAATCACATATTTTAACAAACAAGCTACTGTCCGGATCATAATAATGGGTAAATATCATACTCTACCATTTTTAAAATAAGCTTAACTATAGCCATATTACTAACAATTAATAAACAAATAAATTCATCTATTTAAATAAACATGAATAATAAAATCTCAAGAAGTCATGACTAACAACATTAACGGATAAAAATCACTAAATCACTAAAGATAAAGATGTTATCAACCTATTAATTATAACTCGGTTAAAAATCAATCATCTATTCTAAAATATTAAGTCCTTTTCAGATTCTAACGTGTCTCTAACCATTGATAAAATTTTTCCCAAGTTATAAAATAAACTGAGTCATCTTTTTCTTTCATCTCCAATGTTAATCTATCCATTTCTGCACACTCTAAGATTTTAGTAATTATAGCTTGGTCAGATGGTAGATTCTCATTTTTCCAAAATTGGGCAAATACTATCCTCGCGGCTGTTAAAACATGCAGTATCAAATAATCATTCTCTTTACCATAATTAGGTCTTAATATTCCTAACAAAACCAATTCCGGTTTAAATTCTATCTGTATTTTCATCATCTTTTCCAACCATCTATTTATTATTTATTTATTTATTTATTTATTTATTTGATTTATATACCGCCCTTCTCCCGAAGGACTCAGGGCGGTGCACAGCATATTAAAACAAATAACAATACAATACATAAATACCGAAAATAAAAAACCCCTCTAAGACCAAATTAAAAGCCAAATATTGGTAGCTGTGTCGTAATTAAAATTGTATTAAAAATCGTCCCTAACTAAAATCCTCCCTAGGTCAGGCCCGCTTGCTGGAAAAGCCATGTCTTGAGGGCGCGGCGGAAAGTGAGGAGATCCGGAA
>NW_015386230.1:1648221-1721066 GCF_001527695.2 Protobothrops mucrosquamatus
CACTCGGTCTTGGAAGGGTTGAGCCTGAGTCTGTTCCTCCCCATCCAGACCCGTACGGCCTCCAGGCAACGGGTCATCACGTCAAGGGCATCGTTGGGGTGGCCTGGGGTGGAAATGTACAGCTGTGTATCATCAGCGTACTGATGGAAATCCACCCCAAAGCCACGAATGATCTCCCCCAGCGGCTTTACATAAATATCTATGAATATTAGACCAGTATTTCTTAGCATTAGGGCATATCCACCAGGCATGGTAATAAGTGCCTGGCTGTTGTTTACATTTCCAGCAAGTATCTGAAACATTTTTAAACATTTTCGCTAAGCGAACTGGTGTCATATGCCATCTGTAAAACATCTTGTATAAGTTTTCTTTATATGCTACCGCTTTTGTAAGCTTAATATTTTTATCCCAAAGTTTTTGCCAGTCTTCCAAATCTATAGAATATCCAAAATTCTTTGCCTATACTTGAGATAGATCTTAACAATGGTGAAATGTGTTATCAGAGCTTCAGGGTATAGAATACTTTAGGGACAAACTTCATCTTCTTCCCCAGATTCACCCACTTACCAGATTAAAATCCATTGACTTTACAGTTAAAGGTATATAAAATGCAAATATATTCAATAATGATGTCTGCCAACAAAGGATAAGTAAACTGCTGGAGCAAGCAACCTTTCCTGCTGGAGGGTCATAGCTATAGACTAAAGATAGTTACTATTATCCTGGTATAGAACCATCCAGTTCAAGTCATTGGAGGCACTTTTAATAATATTGTAAACTAGCATAGGAAAACATAAGGGACTTTGTGAAGTTTTTCATTCTAAATTACCCATACAGATAGTCATTGGTTTACAATGGCAACTGGGACTAGGATTGCCATTGCTAAGCAATGCAATCATAAAACATATCATATGACAACATCGCTTAGCAACAGCAACCCCAGCAGTCCTGGTTGCTTTTAGCCCCAAGATGTGCAGGTTATTAAAAAGGAAGCAGGTTATTAAAAAAGGAATCGCAGTTAAGAAGCACCAGGGTGCCACAGGAGGCTAGTGTGATGTTGCAGGGAATGGGGTAGGCTAGAAGATGTACCAGCAGCACTGGCATAGGCCAGAGATGAGTCAAGGGAGGCCCGGGGATGGGGGGGGAAGTCTTAGGACACTGTGGGCAAGGGATGCTGCAGATGCAATTAGGTTTACTGACATCGTACTATTGGATCAAGGGAAAAATCTACAAATATTTAATAGGAGGATGAAATAAATATCTTGGTTTGCACAAGGGAGTTCCATGCTACATTTCAATATATTTCTTCCAGAATTCCTGTAACATTAGTTTTTTTGTTTTAATTTGGTATTTTCCTTTTCAGTTGTTTTTTTTAATTGGTAATTGTCTAATTCAATTGTTTTTATTAGCAGTAGATGCTTTTTACTTTTTAAAAGCCTGTCAACTGAATGCAAATCAAATGTAATTCCGAATTGCAAATGTATAAAATTTGGAAATGTGAATGTAATTCTGAATTATATAGCAAAAATTTCAAATTGATTGTTATAAATTAGTTGAACATAGGACGTTGCAGAAAAAGATAGTTTCTTACAATGGAAAAATGATACCATTCCACCTTTGCAATCTTTGACTGGGAATACATTTCACCCTCTGCTTATCAGCTAGATTTCTACTGATGTAATGGAAATACTGATCAATGTTAGTATGTGGTCAAAGTTTAATGCTATTTTAAAAAACTGGGTTACTTATATACTTTTATACTTTTTATACTTTGTTCTTTTTCATTTTTTTATCCTTTCTTTCTGGATCTTTATATAAAACATATATAAGATTTACTGAGGATCACCTCAGAACACTAAACCTGATACAGCATTGCCTAGAAATATAATTAGTGGGATTTCATATTCAAAGAAATGGAACAAAAGGTCAGATATTTTATTTATTTAATGTAATACTAAGCCACATACAATGATCAATCTTTGATGTAACCCTTAAATCCATTGAAAAAAAATCTAACCAAGAGCCTAAAAATCTGAACTCATTTAGTTGCTCCCAAGAAATCAATCTCTGCACACAACATACAGAAAACAAACAAATTAAAAAATGTAGGTGATAACTAATTTCTGTGGAAGCCTCACTCCATGAAAACTCAGTGGTTTGGACATTAGGATTTACATAACAAATTTCAAAAGGCTGTGAGTGAAATTTTAAAAAATGGAATTCTGGCTGATTATTCAATATGCCCAACATGAGTCACATGTCACATGCCCAGATACCTACTACTGCTTATTATTAAGTTATTAGCTCAAAGGCCTCCAGCAAGATGAGCTGAAAATACAGAGATATACAATAAGTAGAATATTTTGGAAATCAGCTCAGTCACTAAAAATAGAGACCCTAAAAATATTTAAATGCATTCATTATTGAACAACCTGATAATTACAGTGTTAAACCTTAAAACACAGAAGATAAATTCATATTACACAAAAATGCTAACAATTTTAAACACTGTTATTCAGAGATACTCATCCTGCTAAATATTGAATTCCAAAGCCAATAAGTAATGCTTTTAACCACTGTGACAGCTGATGGCTTTAAAACATTACCCCCAGTATTAGGACCATTCATTTTACCAGCCATCACCATACCTAAAAACATAGGTAGAAAGATGAAAGAAGTTTCTTTCTAGAAAGAAAAGATAATTTGTGTTTCTTTAGACACAAATTATTAATCTAGTAACTGAAAGGTAGAACACAAAAATGTCTTCACATAAAGATGTAGTTAAAAGCATTTGGCAGTGATGTGAATAAGCATCACTGGATAGAACAATAATGTTTTACAGCCAACCAAGGGAAAAATTACTTTTGATTAAAATCCAGAATGTCATCACTTGAGCCCCAGGTCAGTGCTCACTGCTACTCTGTACTCATCTCCACCAAATGAAGCTACATCCCATGGCATCTTCTGTCCCAAAGTTCATCTATGTAAGGTAATAAATTAAAATTGGCAAGACCCCAGGACAAGATAACTTGTTTTTGCAGATAATACCTTAAAAATGCAACATCAGAGTGTAGTCTAAATGCTTGTGGTAAAAACAAGACCATATTAGAAACAGGAAGAGGAAGAAGTTCTAAATGAAAGGCGAATACTATTACACAAAGATACATCCATTGCGCTTTCAATTAAATGTGCTAGTAGAAACACAGGTTAGATTAAGATCTGTACTAGTGTTAATTAAAGAGAACTATATATTAATATGTGGCTATGGGATAGATTTTCATATAAGCAAGATGTACAAGCTCTGACTAAAGTCAAACTTCCACCGATGGGTCCCCTCAGCAAGATGTCTGGAAGCCAACTTACTCTTTACACAGAAACAAAATGCATGAATTAGAAACCAGGACCTACCATTGAGACCATTTGGGATGCTCCTGTGGTGAAGAGGAGCAGAAAGGTCATCCATAGATCTCCGGATGGCTCCAGCTTTGTTTTCAACAACTTTGTGATGGTGAAGGAGATGGTGGTGATGGTGATCTGGACTTCCTGCACTGCCAGCACTAGATGTGCTACTCCCATCTCCAACATCCCTGGTTCCAGAACCCCCATTGAGGTTGGTGAGACTAGCTTGGCTATCTATGGAGCTTCGGGAGCCTGCTCCATTCCTCTCTTCATCCAGCATTAGCACAATCTCCTTCAACTCAACATTCTCTCTCAGGAGGGATTCTTGCTTAGCTTCTAATTCTTTGAGCTTCTGCTGGTACATTCCAACTTCCTTCCACATTACACCTGCAGTGTGTCTCCCAAACCTCTGCCATTCTCTGGACAGCTTTTTCCCCTTTTGCCTGTCATCATCCAAGAAACAGCAAAGCTCCCTCAGTTCCTGGTTATCATCCTGGAGCTTCTGATTAACTTCTTTCAAACCCCTGATCTCATGCAGGTGGACTTGCAGTCTTCTGTTCACATCTTTCATCAAGTTGCTGTGCTCCACCATCAAGTTCATTTTTTCATTTTCTACTTTCTTCAACCTTTTCACCAACTCTTCCTTGTTCCATCTCAAAAGATCTTCTTCTGTCATTTTGGTCAGGTCTTCCTTTGACCCTTCCACAGAATTTTTTGCCATATTTATAGTCTACTTCCCCCTTTGGAAGGAGATATGAAGACACAGACTGTTCTTTTCCAGGAATATTATTTTAAATACTCTGTAAGTTCAAACTTCACAGCAACATTGTGGGATGTAATTTTGTATTTTAAAAATCCTACAATTCTTCAGGGAGGACAAGATCACAAAAAACTGTAAATCTATTCATTTCTGTAAAACGTTTCCTCTGCCTTACAACTCCCATGCCTAAATAAAATAAAAATGAAAAAGAATGAGCACCCAAAGCTTCGTATATATTTTTAAAAGCCTTTCAAAAGTGAAGCAAGTCAACTTACCAAAGGCTATCACAGCTGCAGCAATAAGAATGAATTTGTTAGCTTAAAAATCAACCTGCTTGGGTTCAGTATCCACGCCGCGTAGATTTCCAACAGCTAAAACCTATATAAGGTTGAGAAACGGTCAGGTTCTAGCTTAAATGACCCAACCCCTCCGTCCGCAGCAATTAGAGTTAGACAGAATAAAATAAAATGCAGATTTTTTAGAACCGATCCCTTCCTCCGCTTTTTTATGCTTTTAGTTCTAAGACAGCCTTCCGGATGATGTCAGTCTCTTTGTAAACTGCATTTAAATTTTCAGAAAAACCATCGGAAAGGAACTGAGAGCTTGGAACAAGGCATCGCCTATTTCAAGCGAGAGGGAAGAAGGAAGAGGGGAAAGGACATTCCAGGATGAGAATCTGCAATACACCTTGGCGAAGCAACACGAAAACGAAAAGCAAGGACCAAAAATAAAAGAGAAATCCAATAAGCACAGCGGCTTATGTACGCGTACAGCTCCACTCGATCCTCCAGCACTGCTCGGTTTTATCGGAGGGAGGGAATGAGCGGGTTTGGCTCCTCCTCCTGACTCCTGATTGGCCAATCAGATGGTCCGGGCTCGGTTCTTCTCCACGCCCCCAGCCTGGTGCGTTCAGGTTGCATTTCACTTTCCGCCTTGGGTCGGGTTACGGCGAGAAGTGATAATTTCTCCCGGAACCAATGAACTGGCGGCAAGAGCGCATTTCGAAAAAGCAGGTACAAAGGGAAAGGTAGAGAGCCGTGCCTCTCTCTTAAAGGGGCCGCAATCTGTTTTCCACCTCTGCCTGGAGCGGGTCTCTGTAAAAACCATCCCTCGCCTCTGACTTTCCCGAAAAGTCCGCTCTAATCCGCTTCCATTTAGGGAGATAAGTTTGGACGAGAGGATTCAGAGCTTGGGACGAGTTGCCCTGTGGAGTCAAAAGGCCGTCGGCTCTACAGTACTTCAGTTCTCGCTGCGGGGTTTATAACGCCTCCCTCGCCCGTTAAATGGCGTTTTCTCTCGTCCCCTGCGCCTTTCTGCCTTGGCGAGCCGCGGGCTCCATTTTGAGGACGACGACGAACGCGTGAATAGTTTGACGGCTCGCGACCCTGCATTTCACCCGGCCTTTGTAACGAGCAGGAGAAACGTTTGGGTAGGCGGCGGGTGGGCAACGGTTGGGGTTCCCGAGGAAGCCCCCACGGAGCGCTCACCTGGGCAAGAGCCGAGAAACCTTTGCGAATTGGCAGGACGCGCCTTTCCAGAAGGGCTTTAAACCGCGGGCCCTCTTCGGTGGTGATAAGCGATCCGAGGTGAAACAACTCCTGGCAACCCCGAGAGGGCGGCAAGGAGAAACCAGGAGCCTGGTCTCTGCACGCTTAGGTGGAAGCGACTCGGAACTTGTGGGGGATTGGAGCTCCTCTGGAAAAATCCCGCCAGAGCTTACAGTGTTTCTCAACCTGTGGGTCGGGACCCCATTTGGGGTCGATTGACCATTTCATGGGGGTCGCCAAGCAAGGCTGTCCGCCATTTTTTTTGTCCGCCATTTTTTCCCCCTTTTCCGGTGGGTGCCTTACCTCCCTTGGGCTGGGCCAGCTGGTGGTCGGCCTGCTCCGTCTCTGCCACTTGCCAGCTACACCTCGGCCGGCGCAGGGGGCGGAACCACGCATGCGCGGCGTTCCCGGGCAGGGAAAGTCCTCGACTTACGACCAGTTGGGTAGTCCTCGACTTACGACCGGTTTAGTCCTCGACTTACGACTGGTTTAGTCCTCGACTTACGACCGGTTGGGGTCGCGGCATTAAAAAGGTTGAGAACCACTGGGTTAGGAGGTTATTTGGAGTGAACTCGTATGGAAGGCAAGTTTGGATAGCAGGCGAGACTAAAAAAAATGGGTTCATTTACTATATACCTGGCGAGGGTGGGGGAGGGGAGAGAAAACCTAACCATTGAGGCCCCTTTATGCTTATGCTGCGCAGAGTCCAGCGAGAAGGCCTGTTCAGTAAACCCTGGTTTAGTTAACCATAGTCAAGCTCCTTGTGTCAGCAACAGCTTTGTAAAAATGCTGTGAACTCCCACCATCACATCTTCAGTCGCATCTGATTCTCAGACTGCCTGGACAAATCCCTTGCAGGTTCTTGGTAGGTTTTTCAGAAGTGGTTTGCCATTGCCTCCTTCCTAGGGCTGAGAGAAGGTGACTGGCCCAAGGTCACCCTGATGGCTTTGTGCCTAAAGCATGAGCTGATGCCTTGTCCACGACACCAAACTGGCTGTCACTATGAATGTAATGTTCTTTAAAATAGCAGGAGGCTGGCAATGTTGCTGAGCCTCTGGGAGCACTGGGGATTTGGAGAGATTGTCACAGGTACTGACACAAAGTAGATAGCATAGTGCAATTGCCTATTTCCAAAAGGGCTGTCACTGACAAAAGTCAGTCAGAGAATAAAGATCTATCAGAAGGCAAACTGGCCCTTGTTCCCTGCCCACCCACTTATGATAGTTCTTTATTTACTACCAATTGAAATGGGCTGTTTTCAAGCATAGGGCAGCCTTCCAAACAGTGCATTTCTAAGAATGCCTTTGGGGCCTATTTGGATCAGCAGTTTTGCACAACAAAGATATTGCTAGGGGTGCTGTGCTTTGGTTAGCAGCATGGCAGGTTCTTGTTCCTTTATTTTAATTAAAAGATTTGTTTAAAACATACACATTAAGATAATAGGGAAAGCCTGGCAAACATCAGAAGAAGTGTTCTCAAGTATGTTTGCTGTTGTAGGTGTCAACTTGCCAATCCTGTTCTAATCAAGCTCCTCCAACTGATGCTGTCCAAATATTGTCCAATTTGCCTACAACCACTAAGTAATAAATTAGCAACATTTTAGCCTAGCATGTGGTCCAAGCTCAGCTCTTGTAGTTACTGGTTCAGCCTGCCACACAAATCCAGAAAAACGCTCCATTACATGAATGGATAACTGTTTTGGACTTCAGTTTCCATTATGTGGTATGTCCTTGTTGGCTGTTCCAGTTAAGGCTGATGGGTATTGTAGTTCACAAATATTTAGGTTCCCTGAATGACTTAATCTTGTATGTTTACACAACACAATCCCAAGTTTTGTAATCACAAAATTGGTGATTTCATAACTCTGAAGTTAGTGTGTGTAATATTATTAAGATTAAGGAGTGATTTATGAAGTTTCTTAATTGAACTTTTACGCAATGCTATTAAGGGGAAAAATTAAATTCTTTACAAGTAGTTCTCCGCTTACAAATATTCACTTAGTGGACATTTAAAGTTACAATGGCACTAAAAAAAGTGACTTACCATTTTTCACACTTATGACCATTGCAGCATCCCCATGTTCATGTGATCACAATTCAGACGCTTGACAATTGGTATGTATTTATGATGGTTGCAGTGTCTTGAGGTCATGTGATCACCTTTTTGCCACCTTCTCACAAGCAATGGGGAAGCCAGATTCACTTAACAACTGTGGCAGGAAAGGTTGAAAAATGGGGCAAAATCCATTAACAACTATCTTGCTTAGCAATGGAAATTTAGGGCTCAATTGTGGCTAATATAATTTATTTCTGAGTAAATATGTATAATATTACATATAGGAAAAGAAGAGCCAGAGCCAGGAGCAGAATCAAGAGAGGAATCAGCCTGGAGTCATTATGTTCCTGCAAACGGTCTAAGTCCAGTCCACCTTGAATGCCTTCCTATTCCTGCTTGTTTCCCTTGACTGTTAGTAGGTCAGATTCTTATAGAGAGCTTAAGTTTGCAATAAATCTTTATATTCATTTGAACTGCCTGAATCTCCTGATTTCCCCAGCGCTTGACATCAGCCCTCTTGAATTCTGCTAATACTTATCTAGCAGTAAGTTAATATATAAAAGGTGCATAGGTATGAGCAAAAAAACCAGCTTAACTGGAACCTAGTGTGGTTCTGATTCTTGTACCTGACATTACACTACAGTTAGCTTTTACAATTTGTGTAAAATATTGTATTTTATTTATTTGGAAAGTTATACAGTGCCCTTTCAAACCACTTTTTTTTAAATTTAAACTAAGAAATAAAAACAGGAGCTTGTAGGGTGTAGGTAGTAAAGCAGCAAGAAATAATGTATTAAACAATTTAAAAGTTCAATGGTGGTATTGCGATATTAGCATATTAAAAGGTTTGGAAAATGTTGGAATATTAATATATTAAAAGGTTTGGAAGATTGTAATTATTACTGAGCTGTCTATGTGAGATGATAATACCTTATATCAGGCATGTCAAAGTTGCGACGTCACATGACGTCGCGTGACGTATCGTGACTTTTCCCCATTGCCGGCAATGGGGTGGGCGCGGTTTTGGTGTGACGAATCCGGCCTGCGGACCGGCAGTTTGATATGCCTGCCTTTTATAGAGAGGTAGATCATGCAGGGTTTTCAGTCTTTAGGCTTTTTTTTAATATAAAAGTGGTTATATAATATATAGGCAAATATCATCTTCCATAATATATGTACTGATTTCTGTTGTTTCACTGTAATTTTTTAATTGAACAAGTTTTATAGATTCTTTTTAAGTGATATAAAATTCTGCAAGTATCATGAAAAGAAACAGTGGGATAAAGTGCAAATGCTCCAAGCAATGTGCCTCAAGTATTCCATCTTTAGCTGTCCGGAAAAATCTGTTTTCTGTCTTTGAAAATACTAGTCAAAAATAATCTGGACACATCTCTAAAGAATAGAAGACATGTATGTCATTTGAAGACAACAGAATTCTTGTAAGTAGGATGCATGGTTATGATAAATGCGTGCATCCTGTTTCTACAGCTAGCTAACAAAGCCAATTCCTGCCCCTTCTCAAAGGAAATTGCTTTTTTCTGTGCTAATTTGTGACAGGGAAATAAGGCTGTTAATAAACAATAGATCAAGCATTCACATTTAGCCAAGGGACTTTCATCAAGCTGTGAATGTAAGATTTTTAATGTGCATACCACACTAAGCTTTTTATAACCACCTAATACAGCATCAATGCCTATAAAATCCACTATATTTAAGAAGACATTTTTCCTTCTCTGCTAATGGGAAAACAATTTTACTGAGTAATACTTAATATGACAAGATTACAAGGCTGGATTTTCCCTGCAGCTGATTCTTATTTTCAGGATTGTGAATTAAACTAGAGCTACCCTTTTTATGTATGATCTTCCACACAAAAATTAGCACAGAAAAAAAAGCATTTTTCAGCATTGTATGAATGCAATTTCCCTACACAGGTTTTAAGATAATTTCTAACATTTTCCTTGCTAACCTACCGTAAGTATTTATAAAGTTAGTAGGCCTTAGAAAAAATGCCTTTTCTGAAGTGTACTCATAGTTGATTATTATTAATTATTGTAAATAATTAAATAATTAAAGAAACAATCCCAGAGAAACTAAAAATACGAACTAAGAAAAAAGAAAAAAACCTGTTTTTATACTTAATAGACAGTGGTTTATTAATGAATATATTATAATCAATACAAAATATGATTATAAAATATCATAAAATCTCTCCCACAGTAAACACACACCAAGGAGAATTCAAGGGGTATATTGAGGCTTTCCAAGCCCCTCTTCCCCAGGAAATACCCAGTCCAGTGACAAGGCAACCCTTCAGGTTCCCAGCTCAGTTCTGGAATGATTCTAGCACAAATGCACGAAGCTGGAGCAGTCCACAAGGCAAGACAAAATAGAAGCAAGGCAAGGTATCCAACACCAAGGTCCACCGTCCGGAGTCTGGAGAACAGGATTCAAGGCAAAGGCAGATCCAAGAGTCAAGGCAGGAATCCAGTGTCTAAAATCCACAGTCAGGTTTCAGGAAGCTCAACCAATTGACTGGCAAACACTAGGCACCGAAATGGGTTGTTCCTAGCATCATTTCCCTCTTCCTGCTGTGCTAAATAGCGCCTGATGCAGACCATTAAGAGAGGCAAGACTCTTAATGCAAGTAGCTGGGCCGATGTCCATTGCTCAAGTGTCTTCTCCACCCTGCGTGCTCTCACAATGGGTGGAGGAGGCAGTTCCTCCTCACTGGCCGGCTGCAGCTGCATACGATCTTCACTCGAAGCCTCAGGGCTGTCCTGCTGCAGCTGTGCCTCAACTGACCCATGCTCAGGCGGCTGCTTGTCTGATCGCTCCCTGTGCAACCGCTCTGTAATGGACTTAATATGTAAACTTATCTTACATCTCTATAAGTTGGGACCTCTTTAGATAAATGATCCCAAGGAATACATCTTATTATTTGGGAGATATTTGAGTAAAGTGGCTGAATAAGAAAAAACAACCTTTTTTCTATAGAAGACTACCTCAGATTGTCCCACAGTCTCCTCCTTGTTATTAGATCAAAATCTTACTTAAAATCATCAAAAGTTGCATAAAGGGAATGTTGGGCCTAGAATATTTTTTCTGACAAATGACAGATTGCCACACAACAATCTAATGCTGGTTGTTTCCCTCTAAATCCAGCCTGTTCTTCAGCAATGATATTTCCATTTTGTAGCCAATACACTAATTTTAGATATAGAAATCTGGTATAAACTTTATTAGGTTTAATAAACTTAGACTTATAATTTGTGGGGTCAAATGTATTTCCTTTATTTTTGTGTAACAGTACAATAGTCTGATTCCAATAAAATTGGCCTGTTTTATTAATATGTGTGAATAAAGTGGCCAAAACAGGTGCTCACTAATCTTTGTTTTTCCTTATTATTTTGTGTATGTGGATGAAATCACCTCTAGATGTTAATTGGGCTATAAGATCTTTAGCCTCAGTTATGAACACTGATGGCCAATCCGTAAGCTCATAATGAGAGGGAATCAGAGAGATTACAGCAGATTTCCTTTTAAATATTTTATAGAAGTAATCCTCCCATTTATCTGCAGATATTTGTGTGATAGGGCTAAAATGTCTGTCTATAAGGAAGCAACTGATTAAGCGCAAGGCAGGCATATCTGCAGAATTCAGTCAAAAAACTGAAGATGGCAGCCACAACAGTCTGAATTTCTGCTTTTTTATGTGCAACACAGTTTTAAAAAACACAGTAATCAGGCAGAGCTTTGATCACAATGTTCATGGCCAGCATACTAAAAAAAAAAAAAAACCACTTCCTGTGGACATCTCTGGTGAAAAAAATAAACAGTTTTTATTTCTGAATTAATATATGTATTCTTGACAGCAACATAATTTTGTGGTACTTTAAGGACAAACAAATTTTATTATAAGCTTTTGTATTTCACATTAACTAAAAGCTGCATCTTAACTTTGCTACTGCAAATTCTTATGAAAATATCCCCTCTACAGGACAAAATCAGAATTGCAAACATTTTTCTCCAAGTTGTGGCCATTCTAATAACTTTTACCTATTAAGTTTTATTCCTATGCTTAGAGTAAAAAACAAAAACAAAAATGAATGCAGTTGGACTGGCATTAAGAACCAGATATCCCTTCCATAGGCTAGTAAACTCCTGGTTTCAGATCTCAAATATATACGAAAGTATGCTTCCGACATACTCAGAGCATGCTAAGCTGCAAACTTGCCTGCCTTATTTATTTATATCTTACTGATTAAACCATCATTCATTAATTATGCTAATCTCCTGACTACAGTGATGTAAAATTAAAGTAGGTGAAAGAGCATATAAGACTTCTTATATGCTGGAGTGTACACATCCATAACACACATTTAAACATACTATATACAACATATGTATAAACCTACACCCTTACATATGAGTAACATATAAATATAATAAATAGCAAATAAAATGGTTTGCTCATCTGAAAATGATGTCTTGGGATTCTATACCGTACAAAGCATATACTGTACGAAAAGAGGAGAAGGTCAAAGAATGTGAGGCAGACCCAGAAGAAAAGATTGGATAACCATTTGTCTGAAATGGTATAGGGCTTCCCACCTGAGCAGGGGGTTGGACTAGAACAGGGCTTTTCAATCAGTGGTACATTGACACCTGGCAGGTGGTACGCGGCCCTGCCCAGCCTAGGCAAGTGTAGCGGGGAGAGGGAATGAGCCAAAACGGCGTAGCGCAAGACTTGCCATGAGAGAGTCTTCAGGAGCTGCAGGCAAAGGCCCCAGGATCAGCACTTCTGATTCACCCGGAAGAGAAAGGAGGGGTAGGGGGCGGAGACAGGAGAGGCTATAAAAGGAGGCAGTTTGGGCAGGAGAGGGAGAGGGAAAAAAAGACGCAGCCTTGAGAAGAGCAGTCAGTTGGAGCTGCACAAAAGGGAAAAGAAGAGGGGGGAGAGAGGAGAGGAGATCAAATAGGCTGTCCGGAAGCCGAGAGGGCTCGCAACCTGGGCGTCCTCCTGGATGCTCGGCTGTCTTTAGACGATCATGTGACGGCCGTGGCCAGGGGGGCTTTTCATCAGGCTCGCCTGATACGCCAGTTGCGCCCCTTTCTGGATCGGGATGCCCTACACACAGTCACTCAAGCCCTCGTTGTTTCCCGCCTGGACTATTGCAATGCTCTCTACATGGGGCTCCCCTTGAGGTGCACCCGGAGGCTCCAGCTAGTTCAGAATGTGGCTGCGCGGGGGATTTTGGGGGCCTCTAGATGCTCCCATGTAACACCTCTCCTGCGCGAGCTGCACTGGCTGCCGGTGGCCTTCCGGGTGCGCTTCAAGGTGTTAGTAACAACTTTTAAAGCGCTCCATGGCAATGGACCTAGGTATTTGCAAGACCGCCTCCTACCAAACACCTCCCTTCGACCAGTCCGCTCCCACAGAGAGGGCCTCCTTAGAGTGCTGTTGGCCAGACAATGCCAGCTGGCGACCCCCAGGGGGAGAGCCTTCTCTGTGGCAGCTCCTGCCCTCTGGAATGACCTACCCCCCGACCTATGTACAGTTGCGGACCTGCGCCTTTTTTGCCGAGCCCTGAAGGCCCATCTATTCCGTGCGGCTGGCCTGGCGTAGTTTGATTATGTTTCAGTGGGGGGGGTTTGTATGGGTGTGTTTTTAGAACAGGCCTGTTATTTAATTCGATTTTAAAACAGAAACTATTTATTTATTATCGTGGTTTTTAGTATCGCCTGTTCACCACCCTGATTCCCGCAAGGGAGATAGGGCGGTATATAAATTTAATAAATAAATAAATAAATAAATAAATAAAAAACTTCTGTGGCAACCATCCGTGCCGGCGCGCACACAGGTGGCAACGACAAACAGGCAAGAAATGTAGCTGGGGAGGGATCGCTCTCCACAAGGAATGAAGAAAGGCAGCATTGGCTGGAGGTGAGGCATGGAGGGAGGGAGGGAGGGAGGGAGGGAGGGAGGAACTGTTGGAAGAAAAACCCAGGGATTTGCTTTCCAGCCAGGACACTATACCTTTAGGAGAAAAGAAAAAAAATGAAGCGCTGCCATTTGAAATAGACAAGAGGAGATATTTATCAGCAGAAGCAAAGTGCTGTTTTAGCAGTCCAGTTCTGGATCAGCTGAACAACAAACCGGGAGAGTGGAAGGATTCTTATGTGATTTTGTGAATTTGAAGTTCTGGGATTTGTGCAATGTGGGCTTTGTGTTCTTAAGGAATGTCTGGCAATTTCTCTTGTGGCTGATGGCTGATGTCCCGTGTTGGATTTTGGGTTCTAATTCTATTGCTCTGCTATTCTTAGCTGTAAGTTTTGCTGCAAGAGGTTTTGAAGTATTTTTGTCCTGAATGGATTTTGCCTGGAGCATTTGTTTACTTATGAATGGAGCCATTTGGGGAGGTTGCCTTAGCCAGCAGCCAGTACTTGCTACATTTGTTTTTGTTTTCCTTAAGTGCGGGCTGCAGGCTCCTTAACTTTCCTTTCTAGCCGGTAGCTAATTCTTAAAGGGGAATGCGCCTTTTTAAGCTAGTTCCTTCAGCGGCTTGTCTTTTCTGTCTCTGGAGGCTTTTCCTTGTTTGATAAATATAGGGAAGAGGGAAAATATGGGGGGATGTTAAATTCTTCCTTCAGAAGGAAGGAGATGGGAATGAGAAAGAGGGAGGGAGGGAGGGAAGGAAGGAAGGAGGGAAACAGGAAGGAAGAGAGGAGGGAGGGAGATTGGAATGAAAGGGAGGGAGGGTCTGAAGGAAGTCCCACCTTAGCACTTGGCCACCAGCAGCCCTGCCATTGACTTTGCTTGTCAAAAGGTTGCAAAAGAGGATCACATGACCCTGGGACACTGTGACCATCATAATATGAATCAGTTGCCAAGCATCCAAATATAAATCACATGACCCTGGGGATGCTGCAACGGTCATATGTGTGAAAAATGGTCATAAGTCACTTCAGTGCCATTGTAACTTTGAACAGTCACTAAGCAAATTGTTGTAAGTCAAGGACTATCTGTACTTTATCACTTTTTTCCTTTTTTGTTTTTTTTGGTCATCAAGTTTTTGAAACCTAGCTAGGTGGTATTCGAATATTGCCATACCCTAAAAGTGGTACAATCGGTGAAAAAGTTGAAAAGCCCTGGACTAGAAGACCTCCAAGGTCCCTTCCAACTCCGTTATTCTATTCTATTCTATTCTATTCTATTCTATTCTATTCTATTCTATTCTATTCTATTCTATTCTAGAGAGACAATATTAAAGACACACTACAACAACATCAATTAACAATGGTTGAGAACACCAGAAGAGCAAGAACCAGAACTTTATATCTCCCCTGATACCCAAAGAAGTAAAAAAGGAAGAGAAAAAGGAAAAAATCATGTCCAAAGTACCAACAAGTAATTACAGTTTTGTATCTAATATCTAATGATATTCTAGATCCCAGAATCAAAGAACAGAAGTTTAGTGAATGCCTACATGTTGTCTAATGAGGAAACTAGACAAACAATGCAATAGGCATGCCAAAAGTCAGCAAATCAAATTAAATTCTTTTTGAAGGACATAGCAAAATACTTAAAACTATGTAAAATGATATATCACTATTAGCTGTAGCTGTACATTATATTTTTCAGATACCGTTAAATAACTGTTAACATCCTGGATACTATTTCCTATAGCAAAATTGCTGAAGCTTTTTTTCATTTACACTATTGAGCCAAAAGAACTCCCAGTCACAGTTGACTCTTAATATACTTTTTCTTTCAACATCTGGCGCTGCTAATATTAGTACAACTGCAATTTTTTTTTGTTAGTGAGAGATATAGATTATTCTGCATAGACTATTTCTGATGGATGTCTATGTCTGGTTAAAAATTTCCAATGAGAGACTATCAGAAGGTTAGGTATATTGAACAGGATGGTTTTTTTAATGTTAAGAAAATGTATTGTAAATTAAGTCCCTTCTATTTAGTTCTGTATGAAAATTTTCATGTAAGATAACCAACAATATTATAGGATAATATTCGTATACAATACTCAGTCACTAGGTGCATTTCTAAAACGACTGCAAAAGGTTAGGAGTCCTTATGAATTTCCCTGAAATGTGAATGTCTTTTGTACTATTTTAACTGTCCTACCAGAGTCTGAAGTCTAAGCAAGAAACAAAGGAAGAATCAACAGTAGATCTCAATAATCTGCAGGAAAAATTAAGAAGGTTAAAAAAAAAGAATTCAAATATCATAGCCAAGCAACCAAACAAATTCAAAAGAGTGACTTTTGGAACACAATGTTGCATAGAAACTGAAGCAGAAAAAATGTTTCAGTATTTTGGAGATAGTAACAAGTGGAACATATAGTATCTGTGTTTCTTGAGTGATATAGTCATTCTACTCCAGGGGTAGGCAACCTCGGCTCTTTTATGACTCATGGACTTCAACTCCCAGAATTCCTGAGCCAGCATAGCTGGCTCAGGAATTCTGGGAGTTGAAGTCCATGAGTCATAAAAGAGCCGAGGTTGCCTACCCCATACCAATATGTATACAGCCTAAGCAAGGCTTGATGTTTGACTCATGAATAAATTTACTGATTTAAAGAAAGCTTATTTCTGGTTATCTGAAACATGCCATAACTAAATTTCTTTGAATGGTTTAAATCCTATTCATATCTTTTACATTCATTTGCTGATATCATTTTTCCTAAACATATCATACTGTTGCTGAGAAGGAAACATATCCCAAGGGTTCAGTGTAACAGCAATATATGTTTGAGGATTTGTTTAGTTTTTTTCATGTTAAAGCTACTGGTTCAAATACAGGCAAACTTGGCAGTGATTGAATGCTGTTACCATTTGACAGCTGCTAACTAGCCAATATGAAATAAGTGAGTGTTTTCAGTCCACAGAGAGCAGATGTCGGCTCTAGAATAATTTCTTCTAATACCATGAGAAATTCAGTTAGCACTACAATGAAGGCACAATCCATGTGTGGTCATGATTTATGCAATGCAATGCAATAAAGTTTAATCTTGCAAAGTGTTTTTAATATATGCGTAACATCTGATGCATAACATCAAAAACTTGTGAGACATCCCAGGACAATTTGCAAGGAGATGAGCCAAAGTCTCCCTATGATACTAGCCAGAAAATTGGAAATGTAACCACGGTTAAGTGTCACTTTCAACTCCAGTTCCTTTTAATCCCAAACAAATTTTTTTGTTAAAAGCATTAAAAGCCACAGATATATTCAGAACGATCAAGAGTTTAAAGTTTCCTTATTTCTGATATGTACCATTGATGTACAAAGATGTACTTTTATGCCAAAGCTATATCTAAATCTAGGTCAGAAAAGATCTTGAGCATTTTTTTCTTCTAATAATTCCTGTAACTGCAGCACTAGTGCTTCTCTACCAGTCTGACTACATATGGAATGTTAGATATCAGCTAATAACTGTCCAAGATGAAACAATCTGAAGATGGATTTTTTAAGTAGGTACCTTACAACCACCCCCTCTGAGGTTGCAGGAAACTAAATGATGCAAATTAGTGTTAATATCAGAAACTACTGGCATAAATAAATTGTTTAGAGACGATAATAAGTCTAGCCTGAAAGAGAATTAGCAGACAATGAACTGAGTGGATAGAAGTATCTTATCTATCTATACTGTAATGGCATGCAATATTTTAGGTTAATTTGAATTATAATATCACTCTTTATTTTATTATATACTTGTTTTGCTCATTTATTCTTAGTTTATTATTAATCTGTATGATTTTTATATGGTAGACAGAGGGTCAATTAATTACAGTTATATGATTAGCAACTTCATCCTATATGAATTTATTTAATCCTCTTTTAAAGCTACTGAAAGCTAGTAATTATGTGAAGAAAAAATAATGCTTTTCGGGCATCATCTTCAGGAATGTTGTCATATTTAAGCATTAAAGGTGCAATCTGAATCTGCTTCTATACTAGAGAAAGGGCTACAGAAAGGGGATTTTGATTTCTTACAATAAAAACTAGAACGTCCAACTTCATTACCTCATCAGTTGACTAAGTGCCTTTTGATGGCCCTGAAAATATCAGATACAGAGAAATTACATCTGGAAGACAACCAGGTATTACGTGAGGATATGAGTTCATTCTAGAGCACTTTCCCTTTAGATTTCTGTCTATCACAGCAAAGGTGAAGAGGTAGAATATTGTAGAGAGCAAGAAGATAGCCTTGAACCAAAGTTCAGAAACTGTTACATGAATAAAAATGACATAAATATTTCTTAAGTCCTGGAAAGGAGATAGTTCAGGTAGTCCTCACTCACTGATTGTAATTGGGATGAGCAATTGGGATGACCATGCCAATTTACAATGTCAGTCCCATCTGCAATGGTTAAGCAAGTCACCATGGATCTTTAAGTATAACATCATGTGATTGTGACTTGCAACTTCCTACCAGCTTCCCTATTGACTTTGCTTGTAAGAAGCTGGATGAAGATCACAAATTGCAATCATGTGATCACAGAATCCTGCAATCATCATAAATGCACACTGGTTGCCAAGCACTGGAATAGTGATCATCTGACTGCAAGAATGATGTGACAGCCCCAACTTCAAAGCCAGTCATAAGTCTTGTTTTTCAGCACCATTGTAATTTCAAATGGTTGCTGAATGAATGGTTGATAAGTAAGAACTACCTGTATTAAGACAAGATTCAGGCTGGTTCCTCCTGACTCATTGGGATATAAGGGCAGTGGTGGGATTCAGCTGGTTTGCACCACTTCGGCAGAACCAGTAGCTAATTTTTTGTTGCCCAGGCCCAGAATGGACTTCCAGAAGCGGCATCCATACAGAGAACCGGTTGTTCACATATTTGAATCCCACCACTGTATAAGGGGGAGAAAAAACTGAATTGCAAGACTCTGTTACAGAGCCCATCTCAATAAAGTGTAATTCTAGACTTCCTGTGGAGTTGATTTCCTATCTTGTCTACTGCATAGGGCTGACAAGCATATAGCAGGCTTGAAGCAAGATTCAATTCTGTATGAATGGGTCCAATCCACCTTTTTCTTCATCTCAGGCAACAAAATATCTTCAGCTAATCCTGAATCTGTGGCAATCTGAGCTTCAAGGATAGCAAGTATGAATTCCTTCCTATAAATAAAGATTAGATGTAACACTGGGTTAAATAAAAACCAGTAAATGGGCTCTAGGTAAATTCTTTTTTTAAATGTTATTTTATTTTCTACCAAGACTATCCTTCCTCTGGTAAAATGTAAGTCAGGTGAATCCTTTCCCAGAAATAGGTTTCATAGGAAATTAATTCAGAAGCTTCTTGTACAATTAATGAAAATGGATTTTTCTCTTTCTTTTTAATTACTGCTTAATTTATTAGCACAATTAACCTTTAAATCTGCTCTTTTCACAAATATGTACCAGTAGTTCTGTTTCCAACCTCTTCCCTGCAATCCCCACGTACCTCTGAATAATTGCTGAAAACTACCTCTGAGAGAATACAGAGAGTATACTGTTTGATGGATAGTATTTAAGACCTGATACATGAAAGCAATTCATGATAAAGCAACTGATATCAGATATCTCCTAGCCACCCAGACATGTATATCTATCTATCTATCTATCTATCTATCTATCTATCTATCTATCTATCTATCTATCTATCTATCTATCTATCACAGAAACAGAACTGTTCTAATTGTCTCAAGATCAATATGAAGGAGACTAAAGGCAACTCTTAAATCACTCCAGGTCAGAAAATAAGAAGTGACAAAAGAAGATCAAAGAGCCATGCTAGGATAGTGGACATTTATATAGTCTCATTTTCATTTTTTTTCCTGGATGACTAATTTACATCTAGGTTAAGTCAGTAAAATGAAAGAGATGTATCTGTGAGAAAACATTATTCTTTTTACAAGTACCCTTCAAATTGGGAAGGCTCAGCATTGAAGATAATACATAAAGACCCTTTTGAGTTCTATCAACTATTGGCAACTTCATCAATGCAATTTTCCTGGAAATAATATGGAAGTGGTTTGCCCCTCCTTCCAAGTGCTCTGTTTCTTTTCTTTCTGTACAACTTCTTAATTTTTTATTATAGACCTGGGATTTCCAACCCAAGTACTAACCAGGTCCAATCTTGCATAGCTTTTTGAGTTCAACTAAGTTTGGACAAATGGTATACATTAAATATTTTGATATACTGACCACAACATTTCTATAAATGAAGTATTTTTCAGTTTTTCGTGGTTCAGTGTTTATCTTTACCCACAAGCAAAATCTAGAATTTCTTTTACATTTTTAAATATAATTTCTATAATGTCTAGTTGTTTGTCTTTAATTCCTTATTCACTCCTTCACTATTTATTTCAGCTTCTTGTTTATCCTAAAGGCGAATGTCATGCTGCTGAGACAGTCTAATTTAGGTGAAAATATAAATCACAACCTGTTCTGCTAAATACAATTTAAACCTAATATTGTTTATTTCTGAATATAGAGGTTCAGAAATAATGATAAATAAATGCACCCAGCATAGGCAATAATGGTATACAAAAACAAACAAATATAATGCAGAAAGTTTTGAGCACACAAGCAGCTTTTACATACCTTCATTTCCAAAAGAAGAAATGGCACTCATAAACCTGAGAGCAACTTCCATTAAACTCAATAGGTATGAATCTGAAAAGAGACACAGAGACATACATTGTCATTCATCATTACAACAAAGCTTACTGTGGCAGCATCCTTACCATTAGCTATTTCTGCTGGATATCTTAATTCAGTAGCTTCTTGAGGGGCAAGATTCTGGAGGCATCTTGGAGGATAAAATTGTTCACCTACACATAGTATTGGATACTGGCTGAATAAGTCTACAGGAAATAACAGAGGCAATGTTCTTTAAG
This sequence comes from Protobothrops mucrosquamatus, assembly GCF_001527695.2. Classification (NCBI taxonomy): domain Eukaryota; kingdom Metazoa; phylum Chordata; class Lepidosauria; order Squamata; family Viperidae; genus Protobothrops; species Protobothrops mucrosquamatus. Next base: position 1,668,901 of record NW_015386230.1, read on the forward strand.
ATTATCTGAAATAATTTGGCCCTTTAAGATTATCTGAAATAATTTGTGTGCTATCCCAAGTGGGCCTTCATCAAATCTCAAAAAAGACCTAGCAAGAGCCCCTCTGTAACAGATGAAGAACAGATGAAGAACAGATTTTGAGGAAGTAGGCAGAGTTCTCTGTGACATCAGCCAAAGCGCTGTTAAATAGGAACCTAGGGCAGAAGGAACAAACATGAGAAACAGGAGGAAAAGTCGCTACCAAGACAACAGTCAGATAAAAGGGGCCTGAGTAAGCTGAAAAACATCAGAGGCAAGTACCTCCATAGTTCTTATGAAGATAATGGGAGGAAGAGGGGGAAGCACATTCAGACTTGGAAGATTCTGTTACCATAATCTTATAATAAAAGACCTTCGTGACTGGTTTCTTAATCTGCTCTGCCTTGAAGTGCTGATGAAAGCTGCTAAGGAGAATAACAGGAAGCAAGAACGATGGTTAATGCATCCTTGGGTGAGAGGTAATGCTACCAACCTTGAAGAGGAATATGTCTCATTATCAAGAACGCACAACTTGACCAGCTGTCTTGGATAACTGTCAACCTGTCTTTAATCTCCCCTTTCCAAATACAATTGTTGAGATAATAATGCAGCGGCTCCCAACCTTTTGGGCACCAGGGATTGGTTCTGTGGAGAGAGATTTTTCTGCAGACCGGAGGGGGCGTGGTTTCGTATGCTGCCTGCATCCCACAGATGGGGCTTTGCTTATTTGTGCAGCCCCTTTCTGGCATGGACCCGGGGTTAGGGACCCCAGATAATGAATCTGCAATTGTGATGAATTCTGGATGAAACAAATTACTGGAACATTTTCTTTTACTCTATGGAGATTCTCAGTCATCCAGGTCATAGTTACCCAAAGATGCTTTTTCACGAGGCAACTGGACTTTCTTGTTTTTCTTTGAAGACATTTCACTTCTCATCCAAGAAGCTTCTTCAGCTCTGACTGGATGGTGGGGAATGGAAAGATTTATACTCCTGCAGACAGCTGTTCATTTGCATTCTTTTAGCGAGTCATTAAAACTATCTGGAGACTTATCTGTGTCTCCAGGGTCACCTGAGTAGTGCAAATGGGTGTGTAGCCTTCTTGGAACTCTTGAAAGGACTGTGTGGTAGACTGGAGATAGATGATGTTGGACCCCTCCCCTTCTGTTCCTCCCTCTTCACAGGAACTCCACCCACTCACTGGTATAGGTATGTGGACGATATTTGGGTCAAGATCAAAACATAGGAATTGGAAGCATTCACCAAACATATCAACTTGTTGGACAGATACATCAAATTCACACGTGAAGATGTTAAGGAAAATAGTCTAGCCTTCCTGGAGTGTGCTGTATACATCAAGGAAGACAGAAGCCTTAACATTAAAGTTTACAGAAAACCCACTCATACAGATCAATATTTACGTTTTGATTCACACCACCCACTGGAGCACAAAATGGGAGTTATCAGAACCCTACACCACAGAGCTGAAGGCCTGCCTACCAGCAAAGAAGGAAAAGAAAAGGAAATAAAACACATCAAGGAAGCCCTCAGAACGTGTGCTATCCCAAGTGGGCCTTCATCAAATCTCAAAAAAGACCTAGCAAGAGCCCCTCTGTAACAGATGAAGAAAACGATAAATGAAGCAACATAATCATTCCATACGTTGCAGGAATATCAGAAAAGCTCAGGAGGATCTTCAACCAACACAACATATGTGCACACTTCAAACCTAAGAATACTCTAAGGCAGAAGTTTTTCCACCCCAAAGATAAAACACCCAGACACAAACTGAGCAGTGTGGTGTATGCAGTGTACCATGTGCAGATCTGTACATTGGGGAAACGAAACAACAACTCGTATGGGACAACATAAGAGAACAAACCCATCAGGACAAGAATCAGCAGTCCATCTGCATTTAAAAGACAAAGGTCACTCTTTTGAAGACAGCAAAGTCCACATTTTGGACAGAGAGGACCACTGGTTTGAAAGAGGGGTCAAAGAGGCCATCTATGTCAAAATTGAACAGCCGTCTCTCAACAGAGGGGGAGGGACCCTATCCATCTCCAATCTATAACACAGTCCTTTCAACAGTTCCATGAAGGCTCCACACCCATTTGCACTACACAGGTGACCCTGGAGATGTAGATAAGCCTCCAGGTAGCTTTAATGACTTGCTAAAAGAATGCAAATGAACAGCTGTCTGTGGGAGTATAAATCTTTCCATTCCCTACCTTCCAGTCAGAGCTGAAGAAGCTTCTTGGATGAGAAGCGAAATGTCTTCAAAGAAAAACAAGAAATCCCAATTGCCTCGTGAAAAAGCACCCTTGGGATTTTCCTTTAGTGTTTTAAGGTTAGACATTGCATTGAGACTACACCGATCACTTCTGTGGATAATATATGACAGAAATGGGATGGAGGAAGTGCAACCTTCCTGGTCTTGCAGGATCTTTGAGTTGCCTTTAATAACCTTGACCATGGTATTCTTCTGGATTGACTGCAAGAGCTGAGAAGCAGAGGGCACAGAGTTTCAGTGATTCTTTTTCCTATGACAAGTACCAGGTGACTGTAGATGAAGGGAAAATATCTCTTCATGGACTTTCCAATGTGGCATGTAACCAAACTCAACTTTCTCCCATCACCTGTTTAATATCAATATGAAATTATTCTGCATAACATTGTAGCCTCCCTAGCTTTGTATGCCATATGCTAAATAAATAAATAGTCTGAGAGGTAATTTGATACCATGTTTATTATACTTACAACTCAACTTTAGGCTGAAAAGAAGATGTAATTGTAATCTATTCTAATGCCTAGAGGCTGGAAGGACCTAAATGGGGAGAAAGAGGCTTAGATTCAATCTCAGCCAGATACAGTAACTGTGCATATGGAAGCCTACACATTCCAGCAGAATTTAATATTTAATAGGATAGTTTTCCCTAATACAGAGCAGGCTAATAGTTTGGAGATCCTCTCAGACATACACCTCCTGCTGGAAAAGTGAATACAGTTTATGGACAAGAAGATCTTTGCCCAGATCTCTCTTGTGTATCTGTTGTAAACATTCTCGGATTAGGAAACTTCGTTGTAAATGCTTCTGGGTGTAATTCAAGGTATTGGTCATTATCCTTTATTTATTATTTATCTATTTGTTAAATTTATTTGCTACCCATCTCGCGATGGGGCACCTCTGGGAGACTTGGAACAATAAAATGGAAAAAAATGATTAAAACATGTAAACGTAACAATAGGAAAGGAATAAAACAATACAATAAACAATAGAAGTACAACAATAAGAAATTTAAAAGATGGGCAGAGAAAGAGCAGGAAGTGCAGGGTGGGGTGGGGCCAGCTAATTAGTCTATTAACCAGTGATGTACTCCCCTAGTGGGTTCTTTTTATATCTCGATTGTCTTCTCAGAGTTGATTTTGTCTGACCAATAATTTCTAGCAAAGAAAATGCATTGTGAGTTTTTTTTTCTCTCCCCTTAGAGCACCTTGTCATGAAGGATGTTGAACATCCATCCTTCCTTGGATAGCAAACTATGAGATATAATTTTGTCCCCATCCTCTCTGCAGCTCATACATAATCAAGAAAGACAAGTCCTCTGCTTTAATTATACATAAAAGAACTGTTGTCTATTATAACAAAATTCTCATATTTTCCTAACAAGAATATGTTCTAAGGCAGAGATAAAAATTATTACAGTATTAAATAAAAATTATAAATTATAAAACTAAAAGGGAGATTTATATAGATCTATGTTTATTTATTGTTAAGAGAGAACTAGTAATGAAAATTAAAGCCATCATCTTCAATCAACATCATCCTAAAGCAGGTGTCTTCAAACTTGGCCCTTTTATGACTTGTGGACTTCAACTCCCAGAATTCCTCAGCCAGGCATGCTGGCTGAGGAATTCTGGGAGTTGAAGTCCACAAGTCATAAAAGGGCCAAGTTTGAAGACCTCTGTCCTAAAGGGACTTGAGAGGTGGAGAAATTCTTTTTTTATAACTTAGTGATGAACATATGAATTAGTCTATGTCAACAGCTGGTTGTTTATTTTAGCTGTCACTGATTTGAAATTTTAATTCAAGTAAAAACTCCAGGAAAGCAAAATTCTTGGCACCATGTTAACACACTGCTTTGAAAATAGTTTTGAATAAAACATTGGGGGGGGAGGATGTTCCAATGTACTCTAATGATTTATTTATAATGAGAATCCTTGTAGCTGCTCAGCACAGCTAACCTACAGTACATATAAGCATTCCAAGTACTGAAGAATTCCATTTGACCCTTCATCCAAGTAGTTGGATGTTAGAGAAAAATGCAATCTGTTTAATGTCCTGTTAGATGGTGTTTTCCTTGATGTAATTGGCATAAGACTTAAGTTTACATGCAGAGGAAAATCACATTTTTGTCACCTTTATGCATCACCTAGGGAGAGCTACAGTGCAATAATTATTCTTAAGACTTTTTACAAAGCAATTTAATTTTGTATACAATTCTGACCTACCACATACACTCTTTTTTATGAGACTCATATAAGTTGTCCTCATTAAATTGCTTTTTTCCTGTTTCATCTTGATTTATTCATTTTGATTGCAAAAGTCTGATTTTTAAAAATGTAAGAAAACAGACCAACTTAATGCTACCTATATTTTAAATATAGATTATCATAACTTACAACAAGGTACTGAGTGTAGTGTATCTTTGTGCTCCTGTTGCCAATCTAGTGCCTTCTAGTAAGTTTGGACTTCACTAATATGTTTAGTCATGTGGCTAAGAATTCTGGGACCTCCAGTGCCAACATAAAGAGAAAAAGCCATATGGAGAAATTATTATATGCATTTTAAAGTGCAGCTTTAATATTACCTTTTCCAAGCCCTCAATTTTCTCTTTTTTAAAATGTCACACTGCATTTATTTCTAATGAAATGAGAAACATTTTAATACAAATACAATTTTTGATTTAAAAAAAATATATTTCAAATTAAGAAATTTATTTGATCACCTAAACCTGGTAGACTCATAATAAAAACAAAAAATAATTAATCCTCAAAAGCTTTCCAGAAAAGCCATGTTTTCATCTGACTTCAGAAGTCCATAAGAGTGAGGGGTACCGGTACCTGCATTGCAAGGAGCAAGCTATTTCAGAGGAAGGAAGAACACTTCCTGTTGGGCCCCTCATGTCAAGTATCCTAGTATTTTATTTTATTATTTCAAATGTATTATGGCCATTGTATTCCAATGGACTCTTGGTACTGTACAAAACCAAAACCTTCATAAAAACAGGTAAACCATAAAACCAGATAGCCCAGACTAAAGCATTTCAAAAAGTATCACAAATCAAACAAAATGGGAACCCCCAAAATACAATAATACATGAACCCTAGGCCAGGTCTTAAATATTTTCCCAAATCCAAGGAGAATAAGTGGTATCCTTATTTCTGGAGGGATGCTGTTCCAGAGGGTAGGGAGCAAACAGAGAAGACATGCTTCCTCTGGCTCCCCAAATCACATCATTTAATAGAACACACACTCTGCTGAAACATACCAACATACATAATTGGAGACAAGCAGTCCCTCAGATATCCAGGCCCTATGCCACACAGGGCTTCATAGGAACTAATCAGTCCCTCAAATTGCATTCGGAAGCTGAATGGCAACCAATGCAGTTCACATAGCAGTGGTGACACATGGGCATATATTACTATATTGTTGGGAGAAAAATACTGACTTTAAACAAGAAATTAAAAAATATTTGGAGTTTGATACAACAAATTATCTTTTAATAGCATGCACAGCTCAATGATCATAAGAATGCAAAGAGCACCCATCTAAGCAAGGTTAAGGATTATATAGTCCCAGAACTTTACATAGAAATTATAGAAAGCAATATAATTCATGTTGTGAATTTTACAGCCAGAATCTGATATTGCTATGAGATTCCACATTCTTACAAGGGCTCCAGGCCCACCCTCTTCTAATACTAGCACCTTTTAACCTAAACAATGTCATTTATTGTATTCATTTAGTGCTTCTTTTTACACCAGGGAAAGGGCAACAATCTGGTTTCTGTTATTTGTCTCCTTCTCATTTAGGGTCATTAGGTTGCTTCAGTTCTTCTGCTCCAATACACATTTCAGAACTATATGGAAAAGGTAGGATATTACCTGTTTCCCACATTCCTCCATTTCCTTCCTCTGGAAGTAGACAATGTGATAAGAGAAGGCCAAAATAAGGTGCAGATCACCCTGGGACTCTATACAAATAGGTTTTACATAGTTGATGGCAGGAATTATAAATAGTACAACAAGCATCACAATAAGAAAGTGCACATAGATGGTTTGCAAGGACAGCCCCATGTAAATAAAATTACAGCAATCTAATCAAAAGATGACAAGGCATTAATAACTGTCTTCAGAGAATCATGTTCCTGTTACGCTATACAGAAGCCATTTTAGTTAAGTCTCTGCCTGCTCTGTTAGAGGCCAGGAGGACTTCAGACTGAAGCTTGGTCTTTCCAAGGGAAGAGATGCCCATCATAGAGCCATAGATGGCACAGCCCTGAATTATATCTGTTTTCTCCATCCAAATCCTGAACACCTCCAGATTATGACTTTTATCACCCCTCCCAGCAAGGGGTGTTATTTATCCTGTGTTATTTATTTATATTCACCAATTTGGAGTGAAGTATCATCAATAATCAATAATAATGTTTATTGATGATATTTCACTCCAAATTGGTGGACATAAATAAATAACACAGAATATAAATAAAATTAATAATTTAAAGCATTTTAAATTAACTTGTAATGTTATTGTAAATATAAGTTAAGTAATTTTGCAGTACATGTTGAATTAAAAGAGCATTATTTTAAAATATGTTTTCAGGTACTGTAGATGGCCTCTTCCATATGCGCACAATCATGACAAATCCATTTTTATGGAACATATTGGAACACACGTAAAACATTCTACAGCCCTCTAAGTGTAGACATCCACTTAAAACTCTCCAGTTTACAGTGAAAGGCTTTTGACTAAATAGATAATGTCAATCTGGAAGCATCCATCAAAGCATTTAAACTTAAATCACAATCAAAATGAAGTAATTTACAGAAAAATTCTACCTATTAACATATCTACATTCTACATATTAATCTCTCCAAACAAACATGCATATAATCTGTCCAATAACTGAAGTGCTCTGGGAGTATTACCAAGAGTGCTTTCTTTCATATGATAAACTTTTCCATTAGACAAAGGCATTCTAAGTAAAATAACCATATCACCATGTGATGGCAGCAGTCTCTACAAGTACCTTGTAATATACTTCAGTATGGCTAGTTTACTTGAGGCACTTAATAGTTTTTGGAAAGTAATTATTTAAATAATATTTTAAAATTAATTTTCCCAATTCAGTATTTCTTAAATTTATATAGGAGTATTCTATAATCCCAAATATGCACACAAAGATGGACAGCATCTTTAGTAACTTGCTGACCAACTGCATTCAACATGTAGTCCTTAATGGAACAGCCTCTACAGTACATGGAGGAAAGTAGGCAGTGGGGTACCCCAAGGTTCTGTCTTAGGCCAAGTATACTTCAATATTTTCATAAACGATTTAGATGAAGGGATAGAAGGGGAACTTATCAAATTTGCAGATGACACCAAGATGGCAGGAATAGCCAACACTCCAGAAGATCGGCTCAAGATATAGAAAGCTCTCAACAGACTTGAACACTGGGCTCTATTTAACAAAATGAAATTCAGTGGTGAGGAAATAAGGTTTTACACTTAGGCAAGAAAAACCAAATGCATAGGTATTGTTGAAAGAAAAATCATCATGTCCAGTCCAAACCAGGAATAAATAAAATGGAGGCTGTTTGTAAAGACAATTCTTGTTTATTTAGTTGCCAGAAACTTCAGTGACTCAGCATGTTTCTGAGGTAGCTGACAAAATGAAGCTGGGAGTGGGTGGTTTCTTTATACCATTTTGGGGTTTTGTGTCTGCAGTTGTTCCTGATTCTGTGCAATGTACTTTGACCTGAGCTTGAGTTTGCCCTTTTGGTATTCTAATGGTGGTGGGTTAATCCTATTATGTCCTAAAAGTCATGTTCTTGTCATTGGAGTCTTTGTTTTGCCAATCCCCTCAGCTCCAGCCTTCCTGGAGCTGTGACTGAAGGCATTTTGCTTATTAATAGGTGGCCCCAAATCTCCATTTCTAAAAGCTGGCCTGCTTGGTTTCTGCCTGGGGAAACTTGGGTTGGTTTCTGCCTCCCCTAAGATTTTTTTCCCTCCATTATTCCTTTGGGAAAATATAATATTCTGTCTTTTTTAATATCCCCCAAAATAGTTCCTTCCCTGGGGAGGGGGTGCTGATTTCCAATGGTATAGAATAGGCAGTATTTGGCTCAATAGTAGTAATTGTGAGAAGGATCTAAGAGTCCTTATGGATAATCACTTAAATATGAGCCAGCAGTGTGCTGCAGCCACCAAAAAAAGATAATTCAGTCCTAGGCTGCATTAACAGAGGGATAGAATCAAGATCGTGTGAAGTATTAGTACCACTTTATAATGCCTTGGTAAGACCACCCTTGGAATATTGCATCCAGTTTTGGTCTCCACGATATAAAAAAGATGTTGATACTCTAGAACAGGGATGTCAAACTTGCAACGTCACGTGACATGTTGCGACATATTGTAACTTTTTTTCCATTGCTGGCAATGGGGTGGGCAGCTTCACCATGATGCATCCGGCCCAGGGGCCGAGCAGTTTGACACCCCTGCTCTAGAAAGAGTGCAGAGAAGAGCAACAAAGAGGATTAGAGGCTAAAACATATGATGAAAGGTAGGAATTGGGTATGTGTAATCTAACGAAAAGGACTGGGGTGACATGATAGCAGTGTTCCAATATTTGAGGGGTTGCCACAAGGAAGAGGGGGTCAACCTACACTCCAAAGTACCTGAAGGCAAGAAGCAATGGTTGGAAACTATTCAAGGAGAAAACCAACCTAGAAATAAGGAGAAATTTCCTAAAAGTTAAAACGGCTTGCCTCCAAAAGTTGTGCATGCTCCTTTGCTGGATGTTTTTAAGAAGAGATAGGACAGCCATTTGTCTGAAATGGTATAGGGTCTCCTGCTTGAGCAGAGGGTTGGACTAGAAGACCTCCAAGGTCCTTGCAACTCTGTTATTCTGTTAATTCTGTTAGTTCACTTTTTGGGTACTTAGAATCACCCATGGGGTGGGGGAGTAGAGAAGAAGCAATTGCGTTGGCGAGGTTCCCACCTGTTAGATTTCGGAATGTTTTTTCCCCCAGATATCTACCGATTCCATTTCTACCCTCTTTCTATCACGCGCAACGTATGACTCGATTCACGCGTTTCTCCCGGCACTAGAGTTGCCGCTTCCGCACGTGCCTCCTTCCTTGCGCCCAACGAGCTTGTTGGGTGCTGTTCCAGCGGCTATTTACACGCCCCGCGCTGGAGGAAGGCGGCGCCTCCACTTTCCTTCCCCTCTTTTGGAACTGATGTGCTTTAGAAAGATGAGGGCGGGGCGGGAAAGGGGAATCTAAGCTTCGCTTGTCCACTGGGAGGAATCCACCGCGTCTCTTGGAAGGCCGTGAGGAGAATCGCACCCGGTGGAGAATCTGCTAGGCTCTCTCTTGACTTGATTGAGTGCGTCTCTCTCTCTCTCTCTCTCTCTCCTTTTCGCGAAGGGCCCCTCCCGGCGTTTCTGAAAAGGCGCTTCCACCCCAGCGCCCATCTAGCAATCCCTAAAAAGGCTGCGAGATATAAAAGGCCCGACGGGATCTGCCGAGGGGAGCGACGCGTCTTCTGAAGGCGGCGGGCCGAAGCCTAAGCTGGAGAGAATCATGCTCAGGACGGCGCTTGGGAAGTCCCGCTCCCTCGCTCTCCGCAGCTACACGGATGGACTGAGCCTACCCTAGCCCGAGGAAGCATGACAAGGGTCCCCGGCCGCCGATCCTGGGCTCCGGTAGCCTTGCTGGCCCTGTTCGCAGAGCTGGCGTCGAGCCACCCACAATGCCTGGATTTCAAACCGCCTTTCAAGCCTCCTCGCCCGCTCACTTTCTGCGTGCAGTATTCAAACTTTGGCTGCTGCGATGCGGGGCGTGATGCTGTCCTGTTGGAACGTTACTATCGCATCAGCGAGCGTTTTGACCAGGCCACCTACACCGCTTGCGCCAGCCACCTGCAGAACCTCCTGTGCCAGGTGAGGTGGGGAAGGGGGCCGGGCGCGGGCCAGATCTCCTCCTCCCACCATACCACCACCACCACCTGCATCCATCCATCTCTTTTTTCTTAGCCAGTTTGGATGGTGCTGGCACCGTCCTTGCTCCACTGAAATAGCAAGATTGCCTGCGTCCATTTCACTTTGAAGGTAGAGCCCGTATCTGCTTGCAGAAGGTCTCTTCCAAAGTTCAGTGTCGGGCATTGTTGAAACTTTTGGGCTGTCATCCTCAGTCTGCTGCCCTTGCGATTTGTTGGACTTTTAACTCCCAGGTTTCTTCTCTAGCAAAAAGAGTGAGAGTTGTCCTGCACGCTATCTTGAAAGCATTTATCTGAAGACTGCTTGAAATAGAAAGTGTGAAAAAGACCTTTGCTGTCAGTCAGACTACAAGACTAAATAGATAAAGGGTCACCTTGTGTAAGACGATAATGTCCTAGACTCTCTGCTGCTGTTAAAGGAACACCACTAGGGTGTCCTTCATTTTAATGTAGTTCAGCAGGTACTGCAACCCCTTCTCCCTACTTAGGCAAGATATTATGCAATACCAGTTCACCAGTTCACTATTTTCTGTTCTGTAGTTCCTCTTTTTTCTGTCAGCTTCCTATTTTTTATTAAAAGAAGCCTTTAAAAAGTTAAATGGAAAGGGCATCTGTTAAGAATCAAAATGGATATCCAAGAACACCATGATACTTTTGGGCACTATGGTAGTTATCCTGGCATAACACAGCATTCAAGGCGTTCAAACCGGTGAGTCCTAGAAGAGATCAACCCCGACTGCTCTTTAGAAGGCCAGATCCTGAAGTTGAAACTCAAATACTTTGGCCACCCTATGAGAAGGAAGGACTCACTGGAGTAGGGCCTAATGCTGGGAAAGATTGAGGGCAATAGAAGAAGGGGACGACAGAGAATGAGGTGGCTGGATGGAGTCACTGAAGCAGTAGGCATGACCTTAAATGGACTCCAGAAGATGGTAGAGGACAGGAAGACCTGGAGGAACGTTGTCCATGGGGTTGCGATGGGTCAGACACGACTTCGCAATTAACAACAACAGCATTCTTTCCCCCCTTTTACCTTTCAGTAATTTGGAGATTTTGTATAGCTACTTATGATGACTAGTAATCACTGATAAATTCTTTGTCCAAAAATTTTTTCCTTTAGGTGGGTGAAATTAATAATTTACTACCTGACATGTGCTTGCGCCACTTGATTTCCACAATACACATTGAAGACTGATCCTCTGTTCATCCCAGATGTTAATACTAGTGACATCTTGACTCTTCCATATAATATGTGTAAAAGTTGTTTATAAAAGTTTCTGGACCAAGGACTTGCAGATGCCTCTTATCTATGCCATAGATTAGTAAAATTATGTTATCTGTTCTTAAGACATGAGCTTTCCTCCAGCACCAGGTGTACTGGACAGGTCTGAATGAATGTGCTGTGTGCTTCTTATTTCTCTAAGACTGCTACCGATATATCTGGTGATTCACTATGCCTCCACCTTGTGCCTTTTCACTGTTCAGCAAGATCATCTTCCAACATTAAACAAAACAAACATGATATAAATATTTATTTGCTTGAGTTTAATTGTCCTACACATTTCTGAATTTGCTGAGAATTGCTTCCGTTCAAATGCTACTGGCAGCTTTGTCTCATATTAGCAATATTATATGATTGGTTATGCCTTATCCCTTTTAAATGCAAGGTTTAAAAGGGCCTAGAATGATATAGCATATTTTCCTGGCTGTATCCTCAGACAACAGTCTTCCTACTCCAAGTATATAATTCAGTATTTCTATTAATTCCAATGTTTTTTTAGAGATAAATGGTTTGAGATGACTCACATAGCACATTCGTTCAGACCTGCCTGTACATAGTAGATATCTAGCTTTGAAGAATTTTGCTCAATAATTAAATATGAACAAGTATAATATTTGTGATTCATTTATTTAACCGTGTTCTCTTTCATTTTAGAACTTGTGTGGAAAAAATATCATGTTTCAGATCATATCTATACAGAAATATTGAAAATTCAAAAGGGTTCACAAATTTTCAAACCCTACTTTATAAACTAGGTCAATATCGTTCCCTCTGTTTGTGTCTTCAGGTTGGGAGGGACAAAACAGCAACAAATCAGAAAATGCTGAGCTTTAGGAAGCCTTAAAATTTGAAATACTGTAGTACAAAGTCTTTAAAGGTGAAAACAACTTAAGGAGATAACCCTCCCAAATAACCTGATGAAGATCACCTAAGCTCAATTGGTCTGCACCATGGGCCATTATAGTTAAAATGTTGTTAGCAGCAATAAAAGTTATAGTTTGCTTAGAATGCATTTTTAAAGGAGAACTGAAAGCAGTAGTTTTCCACTAAGGGGAAATTATAGCAGTTTTCTAAGGTGAATATGAGATGTGCCAAGTATGCATAATAAATAAACAAGTCACCCTTTAGCAACGCAAGTTCTTCTATTCCAGCTGCTTTCACTCATTTCTTAAAGGTAAGAAAAAATGGAATATTGTACAATCATAGTTGCTTTTCTTTCATCTTACTAATCAGCCTAAAAAATTTTGAATAAAAAACTTTTCCTGGTCCTAGTGCCAGTGAGGTTTTGAGTCAATGAAACTCTTTACAGTTTTAAGTGAAATCAGATGTTATGCTGGATTCTTTCTTGCATCTTGTCCTTAACTAGTCCAGCTGTATACTTACTTCAGCCAATAGTAAAAAAAATGACAAGAAGAAGCATTTGAATTTTAATAGTGAATGTTAAGGTTTTTTTAATTTGTAATATAAAAATACAAAAATGGCACTCAGTATTGTCTGCAAATCAAAAACCCAAATTCTCCTCTTCCATTTTTAAGTCTTTCTAGTTCTTTTTTTGTGGAGACAAGGATTTGTTATTTTCTCTTTGCAAATAGGCCCTAAAATTAGAGCTGCCCTATCTGAGCTGCAAAAATGTGAACTACCACTAGGTGGTAAGCAAAAAATTAGTTTTGTGTATCATTATGCTGCCATCTACTGGTTGTCTGGTCCTTTACAGCCCACATATAATAGTGTGATTTGTTACCAGTGTGTAATGAAAACATCAGTTATATTTCCAATATCAAGGGCCAGAGTCCTAGGGTCTATGCAGCATTTTATTGCTCCTCAGAAATACAGGAATAACTAAACTATAGAAAACAGACAAATAGATGCAAATTTGTACAATGCATAGAGCTTGCAGTATTTCATATTTTGTTCATGTAGATCTCATATGTATCAGATCTCATATGTATCACATGATAAAAGCTAAGTATATTTGCAATATGGTATGATATTTTTTTCATGGTGATTTCTAGCTGTTTCCCCCATATATTTATTTACTAAGTGTTATTTATTAAGTGTTTTTTATATGATTGGATACTTTTATTCAAGATACCAGGTTTTTCTTTGAACCATATTTAGCTTATACTGGCTGAATGCATAATGGGAAAACAACCGTGGTGTCTACTAGTTTTGTTTTAGAGATTCAATTTGGTAAGGTGGTTAAAGACATTGGACTAGAAACTGAGAGACCATGAGTTCTAATCCTGCCTTAGACTTATACTTGGGCAGGGCCAGTCACTCTCAGCTCTAGGAAGAAAGTATAAGCAAGCTATTGCCAAAAGATGTTGCCAAGAAAACTGCATAGACTCTGGAGTTGCCCAGAGTAAATTTGATTTGATGAATCATAACAATGTCTATCCTTGGGATATATGCTACAGTGTTTGAGCAAATACTCTACAGCTGTTTTGTTTTTTTAAGCAACACTTCTTGTACGAGATCCCTATTTATTTATTTGATTTTTATCCCACCTTTATTATTATAGTACTCCTTCCTCCTATTTTCCCCAAACAACTACCCTGTGAAGAGGATTGGGCCAAGAGAAAGTAAATAGCCCAAAATCATCCAGCCAGTTTTTCATGCTTAAGTCAGGACTGGAATTCATGGTCCCCTGGTTCCTAGGCCAGCACCTTAACCATTAACTGGATAAGAGAGATTTATTTCTTCGTATTGGAAATGGACATTGTCTTATAGTTAAAGGAAAATTTTATGACAATACAGTATGCAGTAACCATTCCAACATTACTTGCAGACTTGTCCATGAACAAAAGAACAATAAGGGGATATTCCTAAGCTTTTCTAGGCAGATATTACCCTCAGCCCTTATGTAACTCTGTATTAGAACCAGCTGTAGAAATGTATTGGATTATCAGATTGCACAGAAACATTTTACTGAAGTTTTGCATAGGATAAAGCAACTACTAAGTTTTTCTCCAACTTTTTTCTACTTCTGCTTTATCTCAGTGTGGCTAAACAGATGGCTAATAGACTTTCATTCTGAATATCAACATTCAAATCTAATTGCAAAAAAGCGCAGTGAAAAAAATGAGTAACTATTTCGTTTTTGCAGATACAGAGAGAAAATTTAAGATGCAGACTATTCTAGGCATGTACTATTTTTGCAGTGACCTGGAAATAGTAGAAATCATAAAACAGTTTATGATTTCTTTCTTAGTCCTTCACACTCTTTTTCATAGGTTTTTTGATATTTATTCTGCAACTTTCTAAACTATTATAAAATACGTATTGTCTGTACAGTGCTATCATTTTAAATGTTTTAATTGTCTTGCATTGTTAAATCTTCCAACATTTAAGTAATGGTTATGCTGCCCTTTGCAGGCTCAGTTATCTAAATACTGTAATATGGCAGATTTCTGATTGGCCCAGCTTCTAGATAGACTGGATTTAATCTTACTAAATGGCTGTGCTAGGGGAGACTTAAACGGGCAACTACCCTTCTGAGGCTCCAATGGAACAAATGTGGTTGATTATATTATGGGCCCACATACAGTACTTACTGTATGTTTAATAGCCAGAGTCAGATCATTTTATTTCAATACTGTACTGTTGAATGAATATTTCCCATTTTCCTAGTGCAGGTTTAGGTCTGTATTGAGAAGCACCTTCCACTCACCTATTTTGTCTAAAACAAGGCTGCTCTGATACTGAAGCATATGGGGGAGCCAAAACAACTGATGTGAGATCCTCTTTTATTTTTAGGAGTGTTCTCCGTATGCTGCTCATTTGTATGATGCTGAAGACCCTTCTACTCCAGAGAGAACTGTTCCTGGACTTTGCCAAGATTACTGCATACAAGTGTGGCAAGACTGTAGGTCAATGTTCCGTTACTTCACTCCTGATAAAGAGTTACTGGCCCTGGAAAATAACAGGGTTAAGTTTTGTCGTTATTTGTCCTTAGATGACACAGACTACTGTTTTCCTCACCTCTTAACTAATCAGCATCTTAATCAAAACCTTGGATTAGTGACTGCTGATTCAGAAGGGTGTCTGCAGTTATGCTTAGTTGAAATTGCTAATGGGCTTAGGAATCCTGTTGCTATGGTACATGCAAACGATGGAACTCACAGATTCTTCATTGCAGAACAAATTGGTTTAGTCTGGACCTACCTTCCTGATCTGTCACGGCTTGAAAAACCATTTTTGAACATCAGTGACGCTGTACTTACCTCACCTTGGGAAGGGGATGAGAGAGGATTCCTAGGTATTGTCTTCCATCCTAAATTCAAATTTAATGGTAAGGTATATGTCTACTATTCAGTTGAAGTTCAATATGAAGAGAGAATCCGAATCAGTGAGTTCAGAATTTCTCCTGGTGACATGAATTCAGTGGATCATGGTTCTGAAAGGTATGCCCCTTTACATGTCCAATGTATTTAAGACATTTAATGGCAAATATGAACAGTACTTCTAAGGACTGGCAATAGTGCCTAAATTTAATATCTGTATGTTTTAGTTGCTTGCAGTCTAATGCATATGTATACTAAAGTGTTCTTATTATGAGGGCATTTTAAAAGAAGACATTATATGTGCTACATCTCAAGTGTAAATACTAAATACACTTCATATTATTTAAGTCCATATGTTTCTTAGGTACTTTTTGAATTCATCTCACCTCTAATCTGAGTAGCATATAATAATATCATTTATTGAAGAATAATTATTAGCCAGCTATTATCATAGTATAATCTTAGGCAATAAGATAAATATTGGAAAATGTAAAAAAAAATCCCTCATGGAAATTGTATTTATTTGCTTCTTACTAGAGTCACTAAAGATTCTTTCCTCACTAAATCACATTTGCTAGTAATCCCCACAAGTAACTTTATTACAATATGTAGTTTGGTTAACATGGCTTCAGAATTTGGAGTTATTTTCCTTTACAATCTATTGCCTTCAAATGGGTGCTTAAGCGAAATGAGGTCCAGCTTTCTGGAAGTCACGTGCTTATGGAAGGCATACCCAGATTATTTGTGCCAGAGGCAACAAGTGTTCAGTGAGTGAAATGCTCCATTTCACAAAGAAGTGAAAGACACAAAAGAATCTAGTAAATATTTCCTATGCTGATATTACAAATTGTTGTCTGAACCATTGTGAATTCTGCTAGTCAGAATAGATAATAGTGAATTAGTTAGACCAGTAGTCTGACTCATTATAAAATGGTACAGGTTCAAAAAACGCTGAGATGGAACAATAAGCGAAGCACTACTCCAGATTGAATTATTATATTACCCTTTGAAGTTCCCCCAAAAGTGTTACTGTATTGACTTCCATAACTTTTCCCAGTGTTGCTCTGGTCCAGTTAACTATTTCTTGGGAATAAGTAATGTATTATGAACTTGAGTATTCTAACTATACTATCTGAAAGAAATGGAACAATTTTATTTGGATCATTTTCATTTTAACCCATTGCTGATGGGAGATTACACTCTCTACATAACCTGGAACAATCCACTATTTTTGTTTGTTAGAAGACCCATCAACCAATTTACTGCCCAACGTTTAGCCATATGGACAGCTTTCAACTTGTTTTCTTAATTTTTTCAAAAATAGGATAGCTGTCACTTGCAAAGATTCCAAGTGACTAATCTAGGACTGGACAGTATACTTTAATAGAACATTTCAATCCATGTTAACTGGATATACAGATGGCAAATAGATCACTGCATAGAATAGATGCTGTGCAGTTTATACTCATGTTTCTAGCATTGCGCATATATTCTTAGGGTGTGCTTAAACGGGGGGGGGGGGGAGAGCAGGCATTAAAATTAAGTGCAATCCTATGTCTTTTCAGAAGTAAGTAACACTGATTCCAATGAGAATTACTCCTAATTAACTATATACAAGTGATAGGTATATATTTAGCATAAAGTCTGAAGTGTTTCATTGTTCTCTGAGAACAAAATATAATCTTGTACGTGTGGAATACATAGCATTTCCCACCACTGTTTGTAAATCTTTTTAGTGAAAATTACATATCTTTCCCAGAGCCTGTTTGGACTCTTCCATTTTCTGCTTTTGAAAGGCATTTGAAGAGCAGGCCACCAGACAATATTGATTGCTGAAGTGTTTTTTTTAATGAACTTCCTCTTATTATTATTTATTTTTTATGCCCTCTTCATTCTGATTGTTTTTAATGTGAAGCCACTTTAAATCTTTATAATTCGGTAGCCACACATAAGCCAAATAAATATGTTTAACAAAATAGCCATTTCAGAAAACTTACTACACCTATTTTATTTTTGCAAGAATTTGAAAGGTGTTCTGGTTTATGTCTCTAGTAAAATAAAACAAAAGACAACACTGGATTGGTTTGCACCAAGCTCAAAGTAAGAATGTACAATATGGGTATACCTGAATTAAATTAAATTCAGACAGTCAGGCAGTTTTGAAAACTTGGTAGTTTTATAGTTTTATAGTTTTATAGTTTTATAGTTGTAGTTTCACTATACTGTTTGTATAAGAGTTGTGCTTTCTTCTTTTACACTCCTAGGATAATTCTGGAGATAGAAGAGCCAGCTTCCAATCACAATGGAGGAGAAGTATTGTTTGGAGATGATAGTTATCTTTATATCTTCACAGGAGATGGAGGAATGGGTGGTGATCCTTTTGGGACATATGGAAATGCTCAAAACAAGTAGGATCTTAAATTCATAAACTTTGGAAAAGAGGGAACAAATAAATTGTATTGTTTCTGTTTATTGATTTGAATGGCATATATTTTATTGCTTTCTTAGATTGAAACTTGGTATACAATGCAATAAAATATAAGGTTATATCAAGGGGACAGTTGGTTATTATGTGCTATCAAGTCAGTGTTGGCTTTTAGTGATCTCATATGCTCTATGATGACAAGAATAGGTTGGGTGCATCTAAGTCTTATAATTTTTAATAGGAATTAACTTAAAACTAAAAATTATTGGTTAATTGAAAATAAATTATATTCAAATAATTTTGTTTTGATTAAAGCTGTGTATCTGTGTCCTTAATGTCACAATCTCTAGTATTTCATGATTCAATTTTATTTTGCAAGTATTGGCAATTGCAATAACAGTTGAACTAAAGATCTCCCACATTCTCCCAAAAGGTTTAGTTACAAATACCAGACATAGAAGCTAATACTTAGACTTAGATGCTAGTAACAATATTATTACTACATTTTTAATGATCTTTAAAGCTGAGATTTTCCAAGTGGCTTAGAAATTTATCAAAAAATGCCTAGTGAGTTATTTCAGTGTGGAAAGATGGAAACAGATTTATGAGCGCATAAATAGATTATGCCCTGTAGGCTTCACAAAAGAAGCTCAGAACATATTGTGCCTAAGGTATGTTATATTAAAAATCCAAATACTGAATTTGCTAATACTAACTACCAATTCAGTCTTCCACACACCCAGTTGGATGACTTTGTGCCAGTCACTTTCTCTCAGCCCTAGGAAGGAGGAATGGCAAACTACTTCTGAAAACCCTTGCCAAGAAAACTGCAGGGATTAGTCCAGGCTATTACCGGGAGTCACTACTGTCTCAAAGGAACACATGTACACAAAAAATGTGCTCTTGCTTTAGTTCTGAAATGTTTTTCTCTTCCTCTTCACCTTCGCTCAATATGTAATGAAGGAGATATAATTTCAGATCTTTTCTGAGGAAGAAAAATAGCAGAAAGGGCAAAATGTTTGTCACCAAGGTAGTTTTGTACTTTTTCTTTGCCCTTATCGCATGATTGCAAGGAGGTGCTGAGAAGTAAGCGTCATTCAATTTAAACTTCCTTCTCTTAGAAAATAAAGAATAGCTTTACTAATGCTAAGTTCTGTTGGAAGAATGTATTCCCTGTGGCTCGTTTCTGCCTCAGACACTGTAGTTTGCAAAGTTGCTGCTTCAAAAAATGTGAAGTGTGCCCCTTGCTTACCAAAAATGCCAATCCTGATTTATCTAGAGATTGAAAATGCAACTCAAATAATACAACTAAACTCTAAGAACCCCTTCATCCCAAACTTTTTTTTAATTGCATTTCTTCTGAAAACATTGAACAAGAATGGGAAAACGTTTTTGTCAATATGTAGTGAAGGATAGGAAGAATCTAAATGTTTTGTATAAATGAATGCAACCCTTTCTTTCTTGTAAGAGAAATTCCATTTTAAAAAAGTACTGTTACAAATTCTTTATTTGCGTTCAACAGGTCAACACTGCTAGGCAAAGTACTCAGAATCAGCGTGGAAAACAATGATGTTGGACCTCTTTATCAAATCCCTCCTGATAATCCTTTCATCAATGAATCAAAAGCCCGACCTGAAGTCTATGCTTATGGGGCAAGGAATATGTGGCGTTGTTCTTTTGATAGGGGTGATCCCACTACAAAGGAAGGGAAAGGGAGGCTTTTCTGTGGTGATGTAGGACAGAATAAATTTGAAGAAATTGACATTGTGGAGAAAGGGAGAAATTATGGCTGGAGAGCAAGAGAAGGATTCAGCTGTTATGACAAAAAACTTTGCACCAATTCCTCTTTAGGTAATTATGGGGTTTGAGTAATTGAAGTAAATAATGTATGGGGGAAAATATTTTCATATTATTTTGTTCTCTTTTATAGCTTATATCTATAAAAAGTTTATACTTGATTATAAAAATGGTTATTTTGCATGCTATATGTATAATACTACCTTTTCCCCTTCTGCAGATGATGTCCTTCCAATATATGCTTATCCCCACAAAATGGGGAAATCGGTTACAGGAGGTTATGTCTATCGAGGTTGTGAGTCTCCAAACTTGAATGGGCTCTACATATTTGGAGATTTTATGAGTGGGTAGGTGACAGTAGGCCGGCTATTAAGTAAATGATGAATTAGATAATAATAATAATAAAGTTGGAAGGGACCTTGGAGGTCATCGAGTCCAACCCCCTGCTCAGGCATTAACCCTACACCATTTCAGACAAATGGCTTCCAGTGTTGGAGCATTCACCGCTTCTGGAGGCAGGTTGTTTCATTGGTTAATTATTCTAACTGTCAGGAAGTTTCTCCTTAGTTCTAAGTTGCTTCTCTCCTTGATCAGTTTCCATCCGTTGCTTTTCATCCTGCCTTCAGGCGCCTTGGAGAATAGCTTGACTCCCTCTTCTTTGTGGCAGCCCCTGAGATATTGGAACACTGCTATCATGTCCCCCCTCGTCCTTCTCTTCGTTAAACTAGACATATCCAATTCCAGCAACCGTTCCTTATATGTTTTAGCCTCCAGTCCCCTAATCATCTTTGTTGCTCTTCTCTGTACTCTTTCTAACATCCTGTGTTAGTTACAGTGTTTAAGGCAGCTTTAATCTTTGCTGATAACCTTCCTAACATTTAGCAATATGCCATCCCTTGCTACTCTATTGCAGTTGATGTGTCCATCATGTTATGTCTCTGCTATATGAATGTACATGTGTATAAATATTAAAAATTGGATGAACTATTAGTGAACCACTAATAAAAGTGTACCATTGAATACCTCATAGTAAAATGCCACTGTTTAGAAACTGGTTATTCATTTTAAGAAGGATTATATGCTACTGCTATGACCATAAGTGTTAAACATACAGCTCTCAATATTTTGATATGTTTGCAGTATTTAATAATTAAATTCCAAATCTAGTTGACCTTTATAATTTATATAGTTCAATGTCTCATATGTAGTTAACTTTAAAGAAACAATTAGTTCAATGTCTCATATGTGGTTAACTTTAAAGAAACAATTATACCTGAACCAGGTGGTCCTCACTTACCAATTACAATTGGGACTGGCAACTCTGTCACTAAGTGATGTGGATGTAAAGTGAAACATCTTGTGACCACACCAACTTACGATGTCAATTTCAGCTGCAGTCATGAAGCTAATCACTACAGGTCATTAAACACAATGTCACATGGCTGCAACTTGTGACTTCTTGCCAGGTTCTCCATTGGCTTTGCTTATTGGAAACAGGCTGTAAAGGTTGCAAATTTTCTGTCTCAGGTTGCAGACACACACACACACATAGTTGCTAAGGAGCTGTGCAGATAACAGTAGACAAGATCGTAAATCAAGGAGTAGGATAGTTAAAAGCTGTTCTCCTTGGTTTATTTCATACAAATCACTATGGTTTTTTTTTCCTTTTCATCTTTCAGACGTCTCATGTCCTTGAAAGAGAATCAAAAAACTGGAGAATGGCAGTACAATGAAATATGCATGGGAACAGGCCAAACATGTATGTTTCCTGGA
This sequence comes from Protobothrops mucrosquamatus, assembly GCF_001527695.2. NCBI lineage: Eukaryota > Metazoa > Chordata > Lepidosauria > Squamata > Viperidae > Protobothrops > Protobothrops mucrosquamatus. The sequence continues at coordinate 1,690,770 of NW_015386230.1, forward strand.
CTTATCAATAACTATTATCAATACATCATCTCTTTTGCTGAAGATGAGGCAGGTAATAGCTTGATTCTTTAAATATGCGGCTAATATTCTCAAGCATGGGAAAAGCATAAAATTATAAAGTTCAAATGATCAACAGGAAACATGAGTTTCCAACTTTTGGGCATAGAAGCATTTGAAACTTTGAAAACATGTCACAGATAGAAAACCCCTGCTAGCAAATTAATTCCTTTGGATTTCTGTGCAAATATAGACATTTTTAATAGAAGATAGATAGATAGATAGATAGATAGATGGATGGATGGATGGATGGATGGATGGATGGATGGATGGATGGATGGATAGATATACTGTATAACTAAAATATAGTTTTATGTATATACGTACATATATACACATATACATACTATACACACACACTCTGTGTCTATGTGCTGTATGTATGTAATTCTTTTAATATTTAAAGAGTGAATACTGTATTAGCATGTCAGCTAAATAGCTGACTTTTTGCAGGACTACTTTTGTTATATAGTAGTTCTCCCCAGCTACTCGGCTACTAGACACTTTTTCATTGCCTATAATTTCCATTCAGCATGCTAAAACCTGGCCGGGCAGGATAGAGTTGTCCATCCTGACTGCATAAAATTAGAGAAGTTTGGTGTATAGTTTGAAGTTATCATGTTTCCCTGAAAGTAAGACTTACCTCCCGAAAATAAGCCCCAGCTTGATTTTTTGGGGGTGGACCTAATATAAGCCCTACCCCAAAAATAAGCCCTAGTTTTGGGGCGAGGTGCACATCTAAAAATTAAGCTGGGGGGTGGAGCTGCCCCATGCACCCCATACCCACTTACCAGGCTCCCATGAATCGACACCTGCGTCTCCTCACCGGCCCACTTCTTCTGTGGTGTCCCCCGGCCTGCATTTCGCAATCAGAGGTCTTTCTGGAAGGCCTCTGTAGCTGAGAACCAAGCTAAGGATTCAATCTGTAACTCAGTTCTCGGCTGCAGAGGCCTTTCCAGAAGGCATCTGACGGCAAAATGCAGGCCGGAGCTTCATTCTATGCTGCAGAATGAAGCTGCTCCTTTGGTCGCAGAAGTGGGCTGGCTGGGCGGGGCTATTGGTGCCACCACTGTGAGGTGAGTGACACCCCCCAAAAATAAGACCTGGTGCCTCATTTGGAGGCAAAAAAATATTAAGACCGGGTCTTATTTTCAGGGAAACATGGGATAAGTGATATGGAATAGATCTGTACTATTTTTGTGAGAATAGATGATTGAGTGGCTGAGGAAAGTCTATTGGTATGATCATATTAAAAGCAATAGAGATTAGTAAAGGTTCTCTTGAACTGGGACTAATTCTTGTATAAAATCATGCAATTATTTTGGTCAGCAACACAGAAATGATATAACATTGCCTCCTTTGAACTCTTCAGTTTAGTCCATAGCTCTGGGATTTCTTGGTGGATTCCCATTCATGAACTTCACCAGATACCTCAGTGTATTCGGAGTCCAGGCATGCATCTGCCTAATTTTAATTGAAAGTTCTAAGTAATGTGTCAGAAATCTTTATGCATTGTCTTAAACATTGGTTTCTGACTGGTTTTTCTGATGTCAGATTACTTTCTTTGCCTGGTGGGCCCAAAGAAATACATATAAACAATTTGTTTCTTTTTTGTTGTTATTTCCTAAAGGGGAACTTTATTTCATGTCAACTAGAATACCAAGTGCCACTGCTCCGAATGGAGTCATTTACAAAATAGTTGACACATCACGGTAAGACATGCAACATTTTTGCTCATAAACATATAAATGCTGATGTGAAGAAAATTTTGGCCTTATTTACTGAGTTTGAGTCTTATCATAGTTAAACTGCCAACCTTTTATTGAATCTGCAACTTCTGTACTTCTAGCAGTGAATTTCCTCCATTGGCAATGACTACTTGGCCATTTATGTAGGTTCTTCGATGTTATTTATCTTTATGATACTCTGTGTTTTTTCTCTTAATTTCATCAGGAGAGCATCACCTGGAAAATGCCGTGTTGACCCTTTGCCAGTAAAAGTGAAAGGCAGGCTCATTAAATTTGCTCCAAAGGAAAGTGAGTAATGGAGATACATATTATTGAGTATTAACCTTGGGGAATTCTGGGGCTAAACAATTGATTCATGCAAGGAAATGAAGCTAATATTCTGATTAATGAAAAAAAGTGAATCTTTTGCTTTCAAGAAGGTGAGCTCATTGGCTGCAAGATAGAGTGGACATGGAATACAATAACTGAAAGAGAGTTTCATTAAAGCCAGCTTGGCATATACAGCCTATTACCATGGGCAACTCCAGTTTGTGATCATGATTTTTTTTTGTCTTAAAAGGGTCTACTTTTGGTGGACCAGAGAACAGGAAACCCCTCACACTGCATTGAAAACAGAATTGACATGGTGGTAGGGGCAGAAGGGCAATTCTGTCTTCAAGTGCCCAGCACCTCCCAAGTTTTAATAATTAAGGCAGCAGAAATAGGGACGGACTTGCTCTGTAAAGCAGTCGTTTTCTCTACCCTGGCCCATCCAGCCCTCTCAATCTCAAATACGTTACTGACCAGTTTCATTTGTTTTTCATCTGGTTATGAAAGACAGCAATCCTTAATCTGTTAGGCAGCTTCTCCTGTTGCCATCGGCAGTTCAGTTTTTGTATCAGATAATACGGTTTGAAGGACCTGTTAAAAATACTTCCCTTTGTTATTCTCTGCCAGAACTGATAGTGAAAATGCCTACACGGGATCATAAGATAAAAGCCACAACCAGAGTCCCAGCAAGGAGTAAAGTAACTACAGAGTCTTCACAAGGCACAACTCCAGACTGGATGGAGCAACTCTTGACTCTGCTTAGGAATCAGAACGGATGGCAGATGACTACTATAGCACCAAAACCCAAACTTTTAAAGCCCAGGAAAGGAGGAAAACCTGGGAGGAGACCACATCGAAGAAGGAAGAATAGGCCTACCGGTGTCTCTCGACAGCCACAGAATGGTGCAGTCCGACTCATGAATGGCAACACAAGAGGCAGAGACCAAGGCAGGGTTGAAATTTTTATCAATGGAGAGTGGGGCACTGTGTGTGATGATTTGTGGACTTCTAAAGCAGCTGCTGTAGTTTGTCGCCAGTTGGGTTATGCTTTTGTAATCCGGGCCACCAAGAAAGCAGAGTTTGGGGAGGGACATTCACTTTCAATTTTACTTGACGATGTTCAGTGCGTAGGACATGAGAAGACCCTTCTGGAATGTTCCCATTCAGACATTGGAAAGCACAATTGTTCCCACAAAGAGGATGCAGGAGTGATATGCAGTCAAGAAGAAGTTTTTGAGTAGAAATACCTACAGTATAACATGAGTTTGTGCTGTGACTTTTTTAAAAAATAAGACCACATGAATACACTGTTATAGTTATCAAATTGGCATATGGTTTTAGAAATATATATGTCCATAGGGTAGGCCTGGATGGTAATGCTTCAGTATGCCCATGGGATACCCCTGCTTCACAAACTCCAGTAGTGGTTAACAGTATGGATCATCACACAGCCAGATGTTGAAACTGGGCATTTTTATTCACCTGTCAAGTCCTTCCCAAGGGCTTGGGATAGGCAGGTGCAGGAGTTTGATGATGTTAAAGGTATGTAAGCTATTCTGAGTAAAGCTGGCTGTTGCAATTGATCAGTGGTGATTTTGTCAATGCCAGCCCTGCTTTATGGCATAGTACAATTATCAGAGGGACCATCTATGTCAATGCTGCTTACCTATCCAGTACAAGACAATAGGTCAGTGTTCTCCAAATCCTATTAAACAGTCATCTACTAGCACCCAAGAAGCATGCCTTCTTTGCCATAGTGCCTGTTGTCTGATACGGTCCTCCCTGATACTGTGGCCCCTACCTTGATGGCATTCAAGAAAGTCTAAAAATCTGGCATTCTCTCAGACTATGGGTTAACGTGGTTGGGACTTTCTGCAGGTTTTGTTTGGAGATGTGGATTGTGAAGTCTGTTTGCCAGACTCACCAACCATTCTAATTCTCTACCCTGCTCAGTGTGGAATTGGGTGGTAACTAAAGTGAATAAATTAAATTAAAGGGATATACTGTAGGTAAATACTATATCTCTAGAGTAAGTAATTGCTTGCCATTTGAAAGTGGAACACAAACTAAATAGTATTGGAAGATACCTTTTATAAATAAGCAAATATATTATGTTGAGTGTTTTGAATTAAATTAAACACCAGATGTTTATGTTCTTCTGTTTTCATTTTTTGTTACTTATAAGAATGTATATTACCTGATTGTGTTCTACAAAAGGAACATACCTGTAACAGAATCATTATGGAAAATTTAATAAAAATGAAGGACTACAATCTCTGAGAAAAACAGAAAGCCGGTGCTACCATATTCTTCTTTGTTCTGAAATAGGTGCTAAATTTAGTCCTGTGTTGAATTATATATTTATTGCAACCTCATTGATTAACTTTAATCATCATGGCTAAAGAATTTATATTCATATTCTAGTCTTAAACCAGACTAGAATATAATTTATTTAATTCTGGAATGATCTCTTGTATGAATTCAGGCACCTGTGGTTCACTCAGTAATGGGTTTTAAACGAGATCTTAAAATAGTGTACAAGTAGTTTTCAATTTATGATCACAATTGGGAGCAGAATTTCTGTTGCCAAGCAAGGTGGGTTTATCTGATTTTACGATAATTTCTTGCTATATTTGTTAAGGGAATCACTGTTGTTGTTAAATGAATCTGGTTTCCCCCATTGATAGCTTTTCAGAAGCTGGCTGGGTAGCTCTCAAATGGCAATCACTTGAACCCAGGACACTGCAACTGTTATGAATACATGCTGATTGCCAGGTCCCTTGATTTTGATCACACAGAGATCCCCCAAACTGTGGGGATGTTGCAACAATTATAAGTGTAAGGGATCAGTTTTAAGCCCCCTTTTTTTAGCAGTTATAATTTAGAACAGTGACTAAATGAATGGTTGTAAGTCGACTACCTGTATAAACCTACCATTAAGAATAGCCTAAAACTATCCATTAAGAATAGCCTAAAAAAAAATTCCATTATATACCTATAATAATTAAATACATCATATTATAATTTCCCCCTAATCGCCTCCCCTCCCCGACTTCCCAGAACTAACGCACCCTAAAGCAATCAGTTATATAGAAAAAACTTTAACTCGAATAAAAAACAAAAAAACAAAAATTATACTATTTTAACACCAACACTCATATATAATTATCCATCTTCCCCCAATCCAAATATCTAAAAATTAGACTTTACCATTTCTCATTATAATAATCCCATTAAATACAAAAATTAAATCCTTTAAAATATAATTATATATCATTGATCATCTACTTCAAGACATTCATATAAATTCATTCTTCTTATTTATAATACTAATCCAAAATTTTAAAAATATAAGCTTCAAAAACAATCCTTAAAAAAAACTTTAACTCAAATAATAGAAAAAATCTATTTTAACACCAACACTCATAATATAATTGTCCAACTCCCCCAATCCAAATATCTAAAAATTAAACTTTACCATTTCTCATTACAATAATCATAAATCCTTTATAATTATATATCATTAATTATTCTCCCTTTCTAATACCTATATTTCCCTTAAGAGTATAAGGCATAATCTATAGGAAAGACATATTCATATCATTTGGTGTCCTTACGTTATGTATTTTTTAATGTTTTTATGGTACCTAAGGAAAAATATAAAGAAGGAAGCACCGTACAAAAATTAGGATTCTAGGTATAACAGGTTTTACAACTACTACATTCATGTTGGGTGAAAGGTATTTTCCTACTTCAAATCCAACATACCTATGGCTTAGATTGTAAATATAGTACAATGTTGGATTCTTGATTTCCTTTTTTATTTTGGGATGCATCAGTCCCAATAATCATGTATTTTTATGATTGTGATCACTTTTTCCTGGAGGAAGGACAGAGCAACTGAGCATTAATGAGTAGAAGGGAATCTCAAGAAACTGAATAGTGGAACAAAGAAACATTTGTCAGAAACTTTCAGAATGCGAGATTGGCAAGATTGTAGCTATTAGGGCATAGTCCAAGCGATTCCCTCCCACTCTGTTGAAAAGTTGAGAAGGGAAGTCCCTTGGCAATTAAAGTCAATCCAGAGGAGCCCAAAGGTGGAGCAAAGGAGATGGGCTGGAATTGCAAATTCTCTGGAGGACTTCCTGAGTGGCATGTCTCTTTTGCAGCATGTAGCCCTCTAATCGCCATGGACTGAAGAAGGCTGATGTCCGGAAGACAGAATTAGCTAAAACTGGCCAGTGAACGCTATGTGGAACTCCACATCAGACAATTGTCAACGTTGGCTTAAGAATCTAGGTATTAGACACAGACAAACAAACCCATATACACCAGTTGAAAACGTAGTAGCTGAAAGGAAAAATGGCATATTACAGACAATGAAGGACACACTATTTGCAGATGCAGGCATGAGTAGAGGGTACTGAGGAGAAGCCATAAAACGGCTAACTATTATTAAATAGATTATAGAGTTCTCCAACATGATGGCGGAAGAATCCACCAATGGGTTATTTCAGTCCTACTGCCCAATCAGGTCAAGTTGTCACGCCTCTTCTTTGTCTGGGACTTCCCAGTTTTCATCTTGGTCTTGGCCCACGAGGACGTGATAACTTGACTCTCTGTGACTATTGGAGCAGGTCAGGCTAGATTTTTCTTTCTTTGATCCATTGGTGGATTCTTCTAAAATATTGGAGAATAGTAGAGGTATTCCCCTCAGAGAAAAAAAAAACTTATTCCCTTCCCCTTCCCCTTCCCTTCAGGGTTGTTTCCCCTCCAGGACTGGGGGGTGGGGTGGTTTCCCTTCCCTGAATTCAGCTAAAATTGCTGAGCTATTCCCTCTCAGGTTAAAGTGGGGGGAAGTTTTTCGTTTTCTTTCATTTCGCTGAAGGGGGCTTTGAACTTTACAGCCCCCTAGCCAGTGCGTGCGTGCTTCTCTGGCTGCTGGCCGCACCTTGAAGCCTTGTGGCTTCGTTTCTGACCGGGCCCGGTCAGAAAGACTTGCAGCCGCCTTTTTTTTTTTTTTTGCGGAGCTGCCTTCGCTGGAGCTCTTTCGGCCCGAAGCACAGCTGAGTGGCTGGCTTCGAACAGTGGGGGAGGGGGGTTCTATGCCTAGCCCTTGCCTTGCCTTCGGCTGCTGCTGAGGAGGAAGCCTCGTTGAATTTCAGAGGTGAGCGGTTTGCGTGCCTAACGGCAGACTTACTTGTTTTATCCGCCAATGGGAGGACATGACCACAGACTCCTGGGTTCTGCGCACCATATCAGAAGGCCTGTCCCTGGAGTTCAAATCCATGCCGAGGAATCATTTTGTGTCTTGCCCGACCATGAGAAACTCCATAAAAAGAGGACTCATGGAAGACGCCATTCAGCATTTACTCTCCATCAAGGCTATAGAGGAGGTCCCCCTGGATCAGGTGGGACAGGGGTATTACTCCATTCTATTTGTAGTTCCGAAGTCCTCAGAGGGATGGAGGGCAATCCTCGATCTCAAGGGACTGAATCTCCACCTTTATTACAGGAGGTTCAAAATGCAGACGTTACAGTCCATCTTAGCCAGCATAAGACAGGGGGATCTATTGACCTCCATAGATCTAAAGGAGGCATACCTACACATCCCTATCCTCCTGGACCATCGCAGATATCTGCGATTCTGTTACCTCAACCGCCACTTTCAGTACAGGGCTCTTCCATTTGGCCTATCCTCAGCACCCAGAGTCTTCACCAAGATACTGGCGGTGCTGGCTGCTCATTTAAGGTTAGTCCCTATCCGGGTACAGTGTTATCTGGATGACATTCTGATCCAGTCCCTGTCGATCTCAGACGCCCAGTCGGACTTAGCCCTCACAATAAACACCCTTCAGAAACACGGGTTCCTGATAAATTTCAAAAAGAGCCAGTTGGCTTCCTCTACCTGCCTACTACATCTGGGCGCGGTGATAGACACGGAAGCTTGTCACATGTACCTATCAGAGGAGCGATGCAGGAGCATCAGGGATCTGGCACTCAGAGTGTGCAGAAGCAGGACCGTGTCACTGGCCACACTTTCTCAACTTCTGGGGAAGTTAATATCTTGTATTGCAATAGTGCCATGGGCCCGCTTACATGCGCGGGACCTTCAATGGTTCCTGCTCCCGTATCAGAGACGGCACACCAGCACATCCAACCAATTGGTGCGCGTTCCTCATCAGGTGCGCCTCTCTCTCGGCTGGTGGCTTTCATCGGCCATGCACAAGGGGACTCTATTCAAAGAGCCCAGTCGGGTCAGGGTGACCATGGATGCAAGTCTCTTCGGTTGGGGTGCACATCTGCAGTCAGAGATGGCTCAAGGTCAATGGTCACAGACAGACCTCAGACACAGCATAAATTGGCTGGAGCTCAAAGCAATCCACCTAGCTCTCAAGCACTTTCAAACATCAATCATGGGGAAACAGGTATTAGTCCTAACGGACGTGGCTGCAAAAGCCCACGTAAATCATCAGGGGGGCACCCCGTCCAAGTCTCTCATGACAGAGGCTCAAGCCCTGAACTCCTGGGCAGAGAAACACCTGCTTTCCATCAGGGCCGAGCATATCTCGGGAGAGGCAAACAGGCAGGCAGACTTCCTCAGCAGGACGCTAGTGGATCACTCGGAGTGGATGTTACATCCAGATGTCTTCCGAGAACTCTCAGACAGATTTGGTCGTCCGATAGTGGACCTGTTTGCCACACCGGGGAACACCCAGCTGCCCAGATTCTTTTCTCGGTTCCCCTCCCAAGGGGCAGAGGGGGCGGATGCCCTGTGCAGCCAGTGGCCACAAGGCCTGTTGTACGCCTTTCCCCCACTACCTCTGCTTCCAGCAGTTATCAGAAAGATCCTGGAGGAGCAAGCGGAGGTGATCTTTGTAGCTCCTCACTGGCCCAGAAGGCCTTGGTTTGCAGACTTGGTGAGCCTTTCAGTCTCAAACCCATGGAGGATCCCCGACGGCCGAATACAGTTGGCGCAGGGGGATCTTCAACATCCGGACCCCCAATGGCTTCAATTGACCATTTGGCATTTGAACGCCGCACCCTGACTAGGGAATCGCATTTGGCGGAGGTGATTGATATGATCCAAGCGGCCAGGAGGCCGGCGACTAACCGTATTTACGACCATACGTGGAAGGACTTTTGTCGTTGGTGCGACAGGAATCACGTGAGTCTGTCACAGGTAACCATTCCCAGGGTGCTAGAGTATTTGATGGAGGGTGTCAAAAAAGGGTTGGCGCCCAACACTGTCCGCAGTTAGCGGCACTTTCCTCAGTGCTCTCGTGGGATTCATCAGGATCCTTGTCCAGGCACCCCACAATACGGTCTTTCCTCAAGGGAGTCACTAATAGTAGGGCCCCTGTGGTTCATAGGTACCCTTCTTGGAGCTTGCCTCGGGTTCTTCAGGCTTTGACCTCATCTCCCTTTGAACCTCTCAAAACGTGTTCCTTGCGATACTTGTCTCTCAAGGTCTCCTTCCTGATTGCAATTACTTCCGCCAGGCGCATTTCGGAATTAGCTGCCTTGTCGGTCAGGAAGGACCTGTGCACGTTTTATGAGGACAGGGTGGTTCTTCGCCTGGACCCTTCCTTTATTCCAAAAGTTAATACCGTTTTTCATAGGGCACAAGAGTTCATTCTTCCAGATTTTTGTCCTCACCCATCACATGACATGGAATGACAATGGCACACGCTTGATGTACGGCGAGCCTTGCGATGCTATATCAAGCGTACGGCGCCCTTCCGTAAGTCAGAAGCTCTGTTTGTGTCTTTTTAGCCTTCTTCAATGGGTCAGAAGGCGTCAACTTCTACCATAGGTAGATGGATTAGGGCCTGTATTGCCAGCACATATGTCTCTCTAGCCCTGCCTGTTCCTTCTCGCGTGACGGCTCTCTCTACCTGCAGTGCTGCCACTACTGCGGCATGGGCAAGCCAGGCGTCCATTGAGGACATTTGCAGGGCGGCGACATGGTCATCGCCTTTGCCTTTCATTAGACATTACCGCTTGGACAAATTTGCGTCGGCCGAAGCTGCTTTTGGTAGGCGTATTTTGCAACAAGTAGTCACACCGTCTGGGGGCCCGGCCACAACTGACTCCCGCCCTTAGGGACTCCGGTTGCTTTGGTACGTCCCATTGGTGGATTCTTCCGCCATCATGTTGGAGAAGGAGCGTTGGCTTACCTGAACGCCTTTTCTCAACACGATGAGGAAGAATCCACGCCCTCCCGTTTGTTAGTCAGTCAGGTCCGGGTTGGGTTTTTTTGTTCTTGTACCTTATTTGTTGCCTGCTCGAGAGTCATCACGTCGAACTATTGTCACTGGCTACGCCGTCTATGAAAACTGGGAAGTCCCAGACAAAGAGGAGGCGTGACAACTTGACAACTTGGTCTGATTGGGCAGTAGGACTGAAATAACCCATTGGTGGATTCTTCCTCATCATGTTGAGAAAAGGCGTTCAGGTAAGCCAACGCTCCTTCTGCTGTGAACAAAACTCCATATTTTTGTTATATGGTAAGAAACCCTCATTGGCTCACCTAAGAACTATTGGTAGTTATGCCTGGGTCCATAATCCTAAGAGCATTAGAAGGAAGGAACAGAAAAAGATCAGAAAACTGAAGTTTATAGGATATAAGCCAGGATACAAGGATTATAGGTTTACTGATGGAACTCAGAAAGTTGTAATTTCATGTTCTGCCAGTTTTGTAGAGCATAGTAATTGGGATAGAGTACATGCCAACACAGAGGTGTTTATTCCATCACATAGTGATGGATCTCAGGAAGGACGAGCTACAGAAGACCCATCATCAGAGAAAATGGGTAGCAGGTCAGAAACTGTAAATATAAAGGAAGAGAGACCTGACATGAAAAGTGAAGACACAGAAGCACAGGAACAGGTGTTACCAAGGAGGTCGGAACAAATTAATAAAGGAGTACCTCCTGATAGATACAAGGCAAGTGAGGTTAAAGTATGTAGTATGTGTTATGAACCTCGCAATTACCAAAAAATGATGTCCTTACTGAAAACAGAATGAGAAAAATGGAAAGAGGCCATGGACAGGGGAATGGAATCAATGGATGTGCATCTAGTGTTCTCACCCATGAGATTACCAGAAGGAAAAAAGGCCATGGATGTAAGTTGGTGTATAAAAAAGAAGGTGTTATAAAAAAATAATGAACTGCAATACAAGGCAAGACTGGTAGCACAGGGATTCACAAAAAGAAAATAATTTGGCTGATATATTAATGAAGCCTTTGAATTCAGACAAGTATCAAAATTGGGTAAAGAAGTTCAGACTAGCAGCTATTCAGCTCTAAATGGGAGGAGTGTCAGGGTAATTATGAATTATTTCCATTTTCATAGCTGATTTCTGATTTCTGGGAAGCCTGAAAGCAATGGATCAGCCTTGCAATTTTCAGATGTTAGCCTTCATTTAGTGACATACGAGCGATGGTCCCCAGCCCATTCTTACCTCCTTTGAAAGTCTGGGGCCTGCGGTGATCTCATAAAGCTGGGGTTTGCTCTTGGAGACAGGATTAGGCCAAGTGAAACTGGACTTTTGTAAGAGGATTTCCTCAGAAAGGCAAGGGAAAGGGACTATTCCTGCTAATATGGGGATATTTGGCCAATCCCCCAGAGGAAGCGGGCCCTACTCTGAATCTGCTCCATAGGCTGATGAGGACATTTCCACAAGACTCACCTAGCCAATTTCCTCCAGTGAGGGATGGCCCAAGTGCATGCCCTTTCCTTCGTTGTTTTTTTTTCTTTTGTTCCCCATCTTTCACTCTAAGGGGATTCCTCCTAAAGCTCAGGCCTACCCAGAAAGCCCTTGGAATCGTTTTCCAGTACCACCCCCAATCACCCACTGCAGGCGGCCACGGGACATCTTTGGAAAAGAGAGACAGAGCCTGGTGCCTAGACTTATCTGGTTATTAAGACAAACTGCATGTAGAGACCAGTATCTGTCCCCCTTCATGACATGATTATTTTTGTAAACACCATAACCAACCTTTCAACTGCTGTTTAAAATGCTCTGTAGTACACTCTAGTTCAGTTTAAAAAATATTGTGAACATAAATGCCCAAATGACAGTATTTCCTCTTTTTAAAAATTAAATTGATGTCGTGGTTTCAGTCTGCATGTTACACCATCAAGTGGTCTCAAGGTTCCCAGATCTACAATTTTAAAGCTCTGTGGTGCAGCCAGCTCAAATTCAAACCTCTGCAGAAATTTGGCCATCAGCACTTTAGCTTCCATCTTGCATGAAAACAAAACAAACAAAAGAAGAAAGGATTAATATATTTTTAAAACACACACACACACATTTTGACTTCATTCAGAGACTGATCATTAGCTTCCTTTACCCCTTACTGTTGGCCATGTTAGTTGGGACTGCTAAGACCTTAACCAACATCTGGGATGTCATAGATTTCAATGCCTGCTCAAATCTTCCAGTCTTTTTATCTATATAAATAAAAATGTAAATGTTCGTTTGTTCAAAATCTTAAATCTCCGAAAGTTCTTCACCGATTGCTTTGAAATTTTGATACAACGTTGCATTCGAATACGCGCGTGTTTTTATATACCTATATTATATAGATGTCACACCTGTGACAGGTAAAAACATGCTTTTTTAAAAAAAACAGCGCCATCTGTTGGACGTAAAAGCAACACACACTTTTACCAGACTGAGCCACAGCAACGCGTGGCCGGGTACAGCTAGTTTATCAAATAAACACTTTTTAGATTTTGAGCTCTTCCATAATTTTTCATTACATGTGCAGTTTTTAAAAACCCTAATTCAAAAACTGAAGAGATGCATGTTAATATGGTCATGAGAACAAATTAGGATTCCAAGAGCAGCTGTAATCCAAGCTTCAATGATTAAGTCCATTCAAAACAGAGATTGAGACTCACAGAAAATTGAAACAGATATTGACAATCTCTCTTAATTTTTTACAACTCTATTCATTCACATTCCCTTTGTTTCTTTAAAAGGACTACAGAACCTGGGGAATGGGGCAAAGGAAAGCACATTACAATATCTATAGTCCTTATTTAGTGACCATAATTGATGACTGCACTTTCCTTTTCCCCACTCCCCTGGAAATGGTCACCTCAGTGCAGGATATCTGGCTGGCAGCTGCTCACATTTAATGACTAACAGGTTTCACACCTTCAGTTTTTCTTTGCCTCCTAAAGATTTCACTTCAACTTCCCCAATCCATCACTCTGTGGAATGGTTCCCCTGGCACTGGTATAATTAGCAAGAAACCAATTCTATCTACATTCACTGAAGAGGCAGGGATTGCAAGAGAGTAAGCAGGCACTCAATGGAAGATACACACTGAAAGGAATGTGGTGGCATCAGCAGACCTGACTGCATTACACAAACAGCCCATTATGTGCCTACTTACTCTCTTGTAACCCCTCCTTCTCCAATCTCTCTGCTCTGCACTTTGTGGGAGAAAAGTTAGGCACAATGCAGATGCATAGAGATTGATTTTTTTTTCTTTTCCACCCCTTGCAAAGAAGAGATTAGTGAGGAAAAGATTACAAAATAACTAACAGGCACAAATGGGGAATAAACAGGATTGTTTATGTAGTGCACTTGCAACTCCTAACCAAAGTGTGGTTGGGATTACCAGAGCCACCACATTCCTTTAAATGTGTATTTCCCCATAATGTGCCTTTTTACTCTCTTGTAATCCCTTCCTCTTCAACCTTTCCACTCTGCAAGGGAATGGGGAGAAAACTCCAGGTCAGGCAGAGGATATGTACTGACTATAATGGCACTCATCTGACAGACATTATGAAGTTTGCAAATTAGGGCATTGGTTGTAAAGTTAGTTTTTTCAGCACTATCATAATTTTGAATGGTCTCTGAAGGAGGGAGTCAGTAAGCAAGGTCTACCTGTGTTTTATGATATAATATTTTGTATTTTATGATGTAATGCTTTCAAGGTATGCTGGATTACTTTTCCCAGATAGCTCCGGGAGTATGACTAAAGATGGAAAGATGATTCTCTTCCTTGTGGTTAATTTAATGGAACTTTTTCAGGCGGCAACTGGACTTTCTTGTTTTTCTTTGAAGACATTTTGCTTCTCATCCAAGAAGCTTCTTCAGCTCTGACTGGATGGTGGGGAATAGAAGGAATTATATTCCTTAATTTAATGGAATTTAATTTCTTCTTTCCCACAAATGTACTTAGAATAAATATAAATAATCCTTCCTACCTTAATGACCACAATTGGGACCAGCAGCTCTGTTGCTAAGCTATATGGCCATTAAGAGAGACATCATGTGACAGTGATGGGCTTGCAACTTAATGTCTGCTGAGGTCATTAAGCAAATCACCTGCAGTCATTAAACATCACATGATCACAACTTGCAATTTTATTACCAGCTTCTTCATTGTAGCAAGCCAGCTGTGAAGCGTGCAAATGGCAATCACATGACTGGGGGATTCTGTGATGGTTATAAATGCCTACTGCTTGTGAAGCCTCTGAATCTCAATCATGTGATCACAGGACCACTGTAATGGTTGTATGTGCAAATATTGGATGTAAATTTACTTTTTCAGCACTGTCATAATGTTGAACAGTTGCAAAACAGGGCAGTCATTAAATAACAACTATCTGTAACTAAGAATAATTTTATCCAATTGTTCATCCCAGCTGATGTTTAATCAATTTCACTAGTCTAAAACTACAATGACTAAGAAGTTTCCAGCATGAGGATACAATTTTAATGCAATGTTCACAGAACAGCATATTTTCTCATACAATGTTGAATTAAACATTTATGTCACCATCTTAAGCCAAACTCTGGTATATTCCTAGCCCAAGGATAAAACAATATATACCATCAGTGACATAAAACAGTAATACAAAAAAAAACCCCAAACTAGCACCACATTTTTTGATGCAACTGTGAAACCTTCTGATTTGCCCATTGCCAATTTTACCATATATAAATATGCTGAATATAAAGCAAGACCTATCTCCTTAGTCATTCTTCAAAGTGATGAAAATTTAAGGAACAGAAAAAATGAATTTAAAGATTAGATAGTGTAGCTTTTATAGCATTACTTCACCGGTTTTGCTACATAAAAAGAGGCATTTTGGAAGGGGTAAGTATAGTTTAAGGCAAAATAGATATGTTACTCCTAGGGGAGGGTGAACCCACCTATTTTAGCTGCTCTATTTTGGCATTAGGATCTTGGAAGGCACTAGAGGCTGGAAGAACGGATCAAGAGCATATGCAACTTCTCCACTTCTCTTTTAAAAGGAACAAGTACTAGTATTGGAATAGGCATTCTTAATGCAAGTATCTTACTCACCTGAGCAAATAGCTGTCCAATACATGAACGAGGTCCCAGCGAAAATGGGAAATAGGAAAAATAAGGTCTAGAAGAAACCACATGAAGCAGCTTAATTTGCAGTTTTAGGAAATGTGAGATATTTTCTCTATGCTATAAAAACCTTTTTTGTTAAACCCCCTTTTGATAAAATAAAGAACAACAGATTGGTTCAGGATTTTTTTCCCTAGACATTTAGCAATACCATTACTGTATGTGTCAGAATGTTATCAATACTGACATTTACTTGTAATTTTAAGAGATGAACAGGCCCCTAAAATTAATTTCCATCAGTAATTCTTAAATAACTAGTAAAACACACATCTCAAAGTTATTCACCAACATAGATGTGGAACATCTGGTGTAACAGGGACAATTATCACAAATGGTCCTACTATGTCAAAAGACTTGTACATGTCTTCATCAAGCTCCAAGAGACAGCATCAAATGATTACATTAATCAAAGGATGACTCTTATCACTTATGCAGGAAAGGCATGTTTACTGAAGAAAGTTAGAGCAATCTATTTGAAAATCCCTCCTTTCGCTTCAGAAGGTTTATGGTATTTTCTGCTTGACTTTGAAAATAATTAGATTTGCATACAAAGGTTTCTAATAATTTTATAACATTTCAAACATTCAGATTAAAGAATTTTAAACACAGAGATCACCTTGATTTGCCTTTCTTAAATCGATCAGGATCAAAGGTCAGAGCATCCTTGAAGTATCTTTCCATGCGTCCCATGACATAGGTACTGAACTATTAAGGGAAGAGAGAGATCGGCAGATAAATGTAAAAGCCACCTGAAAACAACTGGGGCTGTTCACAGGTGTGGGCAAATTCATATTTTAATGAATTTCTAATGCTTGCCTTTGGGTTAGCCTTAAACAAATCCTTGCTATTTTAATTTCAGGATTATGTGATTATCTTGTCCTTGGAAACTCTGTCTGTCTGTCTGTCTGTATATGTGTGTGTATAAATAAGCTCACAAATAAATCATAGCACTATTCAAATATCTGAAAGCAATAGCAATTAGACTTATATACCGCTTTATAGTGTTTTACAGCCCTCTCTAAGTGATTTACAGAATCAGCATATTGCCCCCAACAATCTGGGTTCTCATTTTACTGGCCTTGGAAAGATGGAAAGCTGAGTCAACCTTGAGCTGGTGAGAATTGAACTCCTGGCAGTCAGCAGAATTAGCCTGCAATACTGCATTCTAACCACTGTGCCACCATGGCTCTTCACTGTGAAAGGAAATCACACTGAAGAGGTCAAGGTTGTCCTCTACAGAATGTAGGACATGAGTTTGCGTTATAGAAAGGGAAATTCCAATTAAATGTTGAGGGGAAAAAAATCAGTAGTGAGGCAGTTTAGCAGTGGAATCAATAATCCAGAGCAGTTAGTTATGGCCTCCCTTTCACTAGATGTATTCAAAGGTGACTACACAGCCACTCCTTCAGTAAGCCATGAACTGAATTCAATGTTCTATGGATTTGAGCCTAAGTTAGATATAAGATCCATTTTGACATTAGTGGACAATTGACCAGTCATCTATCCATTCATAACATTTGCTTTCTATTCTTGATCATTCAAGTGGAATATATGACAGAAGACTCCAGGAACTCACAAATAGGGTGGTATTTGCTGGAATGTCAATTCCTTCAATTACATTTTTCTTCTCTGTCCAGCGTATAGTGCCTTGAATTGGTGGGTATAACCGTAGGATTTCTTTGAGAACCTGTAAATAAGAGCCAGCTTTTCTTTTAATAGTTGGTATGATATTGCAGAAAGATTATATATCACTTTTCACTAAAAGTAATCTGAAGGCCAGATAAAATTCAATAAATGGAATTATGAAAAATTATAAGAATTAAAACCATCAAACTACAGAAACACATTAAATGATATACATTCAGCTCCAAACCTGGGCAAGTAGGTACGGGTAGTTCTCACTTAATGTCCACATTCAGTGACCATTTGAAGTTACGATGGCACAGAACAAGGGGAACTTATGACCAATCATCACAGTTGCACTGTGGTCGTCTGATTGTGATTTAGGTGCTTGGCAACCTACTCACTGTTATGTCCTGGGGTCCTGCAGTCACATACTCACCATTTGCAACCATCACTGCCAGCTTCCAATAAGCAAAATCAATGGGGAATCCAGCAAGAGATCGCAAATGGATCTCTTTTCTTTTCTTGAAAATGGTGTGAGTTGAAGCAAATAATCATAGTTTTTTTTACACGTTGCATCAGATGGTAGATTCTAAAGCAAACGAGCACTAAGATGAATCAGCACATGTGCCATGGAAAATCCATGTCACCATGTTGAGGAATTCTTCTTAACCAATAAAAAATGTCATCCCTCAACTAGCCATGTAAAGAAGTTTCATTTGTGTTGTGATTGTCTATTGATGCCTTCTAAGCCTGAAAAGTGGGAGCACCATTCAGGCAGTTTTGGGTCTTTGAACATAAACAATATATCAGGGAGTCAATTTAGTGCTGGGGTCAAGGTGCTGGGCTTGGAATGAAGAGACCGAGAACTCTAAACCTGGCTGACATATAAAGGCTGGCTGGGTGACTTTGGGCCAGTCTCACTCCAACTCATTCCACAGGATGGTTGTTGAAGGGAAATTGAAGACAGGAGCATTACTTGCACTACCTTGAGCTGCACAAAATAAAGGTGGGATATATATCTAACAATAATTAATAAGAATTTGTTTTCTATTTAGGCTATCACCTTCTTGTTTCCTCTCTACTTTAAGAGCTGCTGCACCAATCAACCTCCTTCCTAACAAGATGGGCATAAAACCAGCCTTTGGAAAGAAATGACTGGTGCTTTTCAGTCTCTCAGTCTAGTATTAAATTTAAAAAAATGGAATCTGCCTTCTATCTCTGGATTATCAGAGCCAAAGAAAAAAGAAGCAGAACATGAATGGCAAGAGTGTGCATTGCCCATAGTAAATGAATATGTTAGTTACAATTATAACACCATCATAAATTACTGCATTGTAATACATTTTTGAATTCTATACATAGCAGTGGGTGGTCTTGACTAAGAGCTGCCCTACTCCCATTGTTCCTGTCCACCTGGCCTATTTGAATTAGGTGTGCTCCAGGTTCCCCCTGGTAAATGTACTCATCTTACAGAACCTAAGACTTCAGTGTTTCCATAAAGCCCTTAAAATGTGGTCCCAGGCCTAAGGTAAATGTGTTTAGAGGTGAGGGAGTCATCGTGCTTTGCTTTAATGGTTATTTTTAGTCCAGGCTGTCTTATTTCATTTTATGTTTTTAATTGTTTTAATTTATTACTATATTTGTTAAGCTGCCTAGGGTCCACTGGAGTGGACACCTATATTAAATTTAAATAATAATCATAATAATCATAAAAATAATGTCCCAATACAAGAAGAGTCCAGTCATTTGTATACCTGAAATTCTAAGCAAAAATAGTGTATTGTATGTATTGTTTAAAGATGAGCACTGGGTGCTAAGATTTCACTTTGTAATTAGTTTAGTTTAGTTTTAGTTTTATTAAATTTATACCCCGCCCTTCTCCCGGAGGACTCAGGGCGGCTTACAGCCAACTTAAAAAACAATAATACGATATAATACAAAATTTAAAAGTAATTAAAAATAGATATTCAATAGGCCGCTTATACTAAAACTTTTGTTAAAAACCAATTTAAAATACCCCTAGGCCAGTCCTGCCCGCTGAAATAACCAAGTCTTAAGGGCGCGGCGAAAGGAGGGGAGATCCGGAATCACCCGGATCTCTGGGGGCAGCTCGTTCCAGAGGGTGGGTGCTCCCACAGAGAAGGCCCTTACAGAGATGTTCTTACAGAAATTTCACAACATCGAAATCTCAGAATGCCTTTGTCATGGCATTTAATGATGCCAAGAGCCATTTCTCCACATTTGTTTTCAGAAATAAATTTATCACTCTTACTATCAAGACAGAAGCACAGGAAGGCGGGGTCAAAAACTTGGGTTATCTGTAGGTTTATTATTCAAGTGTACCTGTGATAAATATTCCAGTTTCCCGAGATCTTCATAGACAATGTCCCTCTTCACACCAATGACTTCATCGACTTCTGCCTGAAGTCTAAAATGCAATGGCAGAAGAAAATTTGGTTTAGCCAAAACCCATTGACTAATTGCGAATGTAGATAATGCTTTATTTGATGAGACTAGCAGTTATTTATAATTAAACTATTTGTTTTCATTGTTGTATATAGCCTGGAGTCTCGTGACTGGGGTGGTCTGCATATACAGTAAGTAGGCAAGTGAATAAATACCTGCATATGCACCACCCACTTTCAAGATTCAAAACAGTTAATTACTTTCATAGTTCTGTGCCACCATGCAGATTGTCAGAGGCAGGAATGCATAAGAACAAAGCCAAACAGATCTCCCTTGTGGCTACTTATGACCCAGATTCCAAATTCTGATGGTCAGGGCCCTCCAATGGTCACATGACTAAGCTTTGGTCACTGGGATGCCTTTACAGCCATGGTCATGTGACTTCACTTTATGATGGATTTGCTTCTGGATTTTGGCAAAAGTGTGCCCATATCAAACCATTACTTGGCTTAACAACTGGGGTGTTCACTAAATGACTATAGCAGTCACTTTGTAACTGCAGGGTTCAATTAATATCCATTATGAAAAGGTTGCAAAATTGGGTTGGTCATGAGAATCACCTGCTTTATGTCAAAGACTATATGTACATACACTAACAAAAAAGTACACAAACCAGATTTACATATTCACATATCTTTTCCTTTATTTTATAAGGGACCACTTTATAGTCTGCTGGGATTGGGATTCCCAACTACAGCACAAGACCAGGAATGCTAACCTCTTTTCTTAACACACACTTATCCAGATGCCTAGCACCTGAACTATTCTGTCTTTTCTCTGCCACCATTTATAGTCCAAACTACATTTTCTTTTCTGCTGGCTCTTTTTTAGATTCCTCCTTTGACTTCAGCTGCCTTAGGCTTCTTCTTGGTTTCTTTTTCCTGGTTATGGATTGTCTGCTTTCCGGCTCTTTCAGCCACTGCTTCCATAGTTCATATTCCCATCCCAATGCTTTTCACTCCAGTAACATCACCTTCAAACACAAATACCGCCCCTTTTTTTCCTGCCTATCTTCTTTGGCTTCTTATACTTTCAAAATCTGCATGCCAGATTGCAGGTGATTTTAACTCCTCCCCCCCTTTTTGTTCTATCACTGAAAATGCAGTAGGCCAGATAGTCAATTTTACATGCCTACCTGACATCAGACCTTTACAGAGGAAAAAAAAAACCACTGACAGTTTTTATGTTCTAGGGCACTTCATCCTTCCACAGATACGTACCCAATAGTTCTGTTGCTGATGAAGATGATGTCTTTCCAAATATAATCAATTTCCAACAAATCACAACAATCAGAAAGCAAAGCATGTATACTATGAAAGGAGTATGGAAACTCTAAATGAACCAAAGGGCAGTCTGAATTGGCTCCAAACATTTTAAAAAAAACCTTCAGCCTGGGAAGAAATATAATCGTATATAAGTTCAGAAAAATAAACAGTATAACAGCATACTTACTTTGTAACTATTTCTGGGTGCCGTGCTAATTCCATGATGGTAAAAGATAACTGATTGGCAGTGGTATCGTGACCTATGGAAAATAACAATTTATTAACTGAAAAAAATACAGTTATAGCTTAAAATAATCAAATTATAAGCGTACTCCAACTTGAAATATTTCCAGGGGAGTGACAACGATATTGCCAGGAATCGTGAGTTTATGACATTAATAACACAATCTCTTACCCCCAAAATTGTGTTAAAGTAGTGTTGAGAGTAAAAACGGACTCAGAGGCAAAGAACCACCACTACCCCTGACTCTTTAAAAATATAACTATACATGTCCAACTTTATCAATCAATATTTACAGAATGTGACCAGAGAAAAGCCATCCATCAGTGATCCCACATATTAAAACAGATGCCAGCAGGTTTTTGCTTGCTTATTCTAAGAGAGAATGACAAAATGACATAAAATATACACAAACAGTTCAGTTAGCTTTTGAGTAAACAAGTCCTTCCTGGGCTACAGAGTAGCAAAGCTATCCAATCAACATCTCCCTTACAGGATCTATTTGAGCAGCTGCAACTCAGAGCCAGGAAGAAAAGTAAGGCAAGAATTCAGTGAGCCTACTCCAGGGGTAGGCAACCTTGGCTCTTTTATGACTGGTGGACTTCAACTCCCAGAATTCCTGAGCCAGCACAGCTGGCTCAGGAATTCTGAGAGTTGAAGTCCACCAGTCATAAAAGAGCCAAGGTTGCCTACCCTTGGCCTACTCCAAGCTCTATACAGCACCAGCATTTGCATGATGGCACAAGATCGCAGGATGGTGTAGTTGATATGGGAGCAACCTGTGTGTGAAGTGCCTATAGTTTTCAGCAACCTAATTTTAAGTATGAACGCCTTTACATTTATCTGAAATTTAAAACACCTAAGCAAAACTCGGAAAGCTGGCTATTGATGCTTGTTTCGCTGACAAGGTAAGAATCTGTTCGGTTCAGTATAGCTATGTGCATCCCAACTTCTCTTCCAGAATAAGCAAGATTATGCAAAGTCCAGAGAATGAGAAAGAAATAGAAAGCCAAAGAAATTAAGTCATAAGAAAAGGAAACAGCTTGATCTAGTTTGCACCAACACTTCTCCATACCTTTCTAGCCTAGCAAACTATCCTTGCTTTCATAAAATCCATGTAGCTTCAGGCACTATTGTGCCACTTTATAATTCTTTTCACTCTGTTCCAAGCAAATTCCAAATCTTCCTCTACATCAGACATGTCAAACACAAGGCCCGGGGGCCGGATGCGGCCCGCGAAGTGGTTTCATGTGGCCCACGAAGCCATCCTGGAAACAGTGAGGGAACGGCCCCCGCTGCCTTGGCCCTGGCCCAGGCCGGCCGGGAGCCAATGTACAATTTTGTGGTGGCCATCTATGCTGAAACGCATTCAGTCTTAGCACCACAAGGCCATCTGGAAACAGCGAGGAACCAGCCCCTGCCGCGTCGGCCCCGCCCCCTGGGTACGTGCTGGGGAGGTGTCACCCTTTATGAGAAATGAAAAAATGCACCATCGCCTGGAAGTGGCCAGCAAATGGCCCTCACCTACTTCACATATCTGGCTTGATGGGCTCTGCCCTGGTCCCACCCCTTTCTGCCAGAGACCCTCAGATCTGTCCCACTCCTGCCCAGGCCCCCACAGGCACCCTTGATGCGAATGATGTACAGCTGACCACACCCACCCAGTAGGCCACACCCACTCCATCCATGTCTACCCAGTAGGCCGCACCCCCCCCTGCCCTCCCAAGGGCAACCGCAATGCTGATGCGGCCCTCAATGAAATTGAGTTTGACACCCCTGCTCTACATCCATCTCCCATTAATTTTTGTTGGGAGGTTAATCTATTATCCATAGGCAAATCATTAACATTTTGGTCCTGGTGTCAGCAAAAAGTCTGTCAAGGATTCCCAGAATTTCATAGCAATGTCTTATTTTAACCGTTATCAAACAAACCAAAAGGTACTCCTTCCTTTTGCTTATAGCAATCTTGATCTTTAATTCAGTCAGATGTTATTGTAGATTAGATCTCTCTCCGTTTTTTCTTTTTCCCATCCAAAGCCTTTTGAGACTTTAGTGCAGAGGTCCCCAACTTTTTGGCTACCAGGGACCGGTTCCGTGGAGAGGTTTTTCCTTGGCGCAGAGGGGGCATTGTTTTGTGTGCTGCCTGCATCCCACGGATGGGTCTTTGCTTGTTTGTGCGGACCGGTTGCTGGCATGCTGCGGCCCAGTACATTTAGTAAACCTTTTTGGTAAATCTAATAAAGTGTCATTATCCAGGCCTTTCTCTTGGCTTATCACTTATATTTGCACTTTAACTGTCATCTCTATCTTATAATTCACATTTCTTTTTTATTTTCCAGTATTTAAAAAAAAAAAAATTTTTTGCATCTTTAAATTTGTAAGCTTATCATTAATTTTTCTTTTATTCTGAATAAATGATTTGACCCCAGTCAGTCATTACAGCTTTGATTAACTGGGGCTTCCAAATTGTGCTTTTTAGTAAGTTAGAGACACTGAAAAACAACTTAGTTGAACCTGTACCACATGCAGCATTTCTGCTTACATTAAGAGTAGTAAAGTCCAACCAAAGTCCAGTTTTTATCCCAAGCAAGTCTACTTTGCAAGCCAACTGCTGTCCATATCCCACCAATTCAGAAGTATTTACAGTGTACTGGCATACTCTTGGAAGACATTTTCCTTGTTAAATTGGGATAGCTGTAAATTGAAAGGGTACTAGATTTACAAACCTGCAACAAAAAAGGTGACAAAGTTGTCTATCATATTTTCATCATCAGATTCCTCCTGATCTGTCACAGACAAGAAAGTAACAGAAGAAAGCATTATACCTCTACTAAAGGGTATTAATACAAGTTCTGCAGCATTTTAAAAATGCCTACCTTGGAAGCATAATTGGGCTACTCAAAGAAATATCAGATGAACAAAAGGGAAGAGATTAATATCTTATGCACTCTTAAAGAATGCATAAAACCAGTTCTATTTATTATTCTAATTTCTATTCTAATTCCAGATGCAAGACACACAAGCAGAAAATAATTCTCAAAATATTTTATAAAAATGCAATCTTATTAAATTTCATTTTGACATTTTTAATGATGAAAAATTTAATTAAACTATACAATATAAATACACTCAAACATAGTCTTAACAAGTTCATTTTAAGATTTGAAAAATCTAGTGAAGAAATTTGAACTTGAAACACTAGAGTGTTTTGCTTCTTGTAATTTTCTTGTTTGCATTGTCATAATGACTTTCTTTGATTAACTGAACTTTTGAAAATAAAGGACCCTCCCTCTCTTCAACTGGTTCAAAAATTGAAGGTTTTGATTATCTAATTAATAATCTTCATAAACATTTCTTGGGAAATTGTTTATAATCTTCATAAACATTTCTTGGGAAAGCTTCTGAAAGTAAACCAAAGCAGAACAAACAGAAAGAGTTATCTGTGGTTTTGGCATGCATTTATATCTAGAGGCAAAAACATTGCAGGATGGCAATGACATCTACATTTGATATGAAGTTGGAAAAGTAGTATGTAAACAATTCTGCACTAAGCAAAACAGTACATATTTCTATTCCCTTAAAGGTATGAAAAAGTGAGAAAGTATATAATAGCGGTTTTTTTCTTCCCCTTAGAGTTTATAACAGCTGGTTGCTTCTTTGTGTGATCTCTCCTATTTGCATTTTGAATTTTCTTTATAACTTTACTTTGGTCCGAACATTGTTGTTTGGTTAACTGTCTTTCAAAGAAAAAATTCTCAGGATATAATCCATCCATAAAATAGGTTTCTTCCAAAGAAGTATTGTTTGGGAACCTGTGGCACAGCACCTGTCAGCTTCTAGAACACAGGTGTCAAATTCGCCACGTCACGTGACGTATTGCAACATATCGCGACTCTTTTTGCATTGCCAGCAATGAGGTGGGCATGGCTTCAGTATGATGAAACCGGCCCGCGGGCCGGCAATTTGACACCCCTGTTCTAGAATGTGAACCCAATGCACTGTGGGTTTCTCTAGAAAATTGAAATTACTATAAAATATTAATCTAATCAAAGTAGTAAATGCATAGTTATTAAGCTTTTTCCAGAAAACAATTGTATACCTGCACTCTTCAATATCTGAGTGAGAATATCTAATGGGACAGGTTCTTCATTCTGGATGGCCTTGAGCCTTTGTGTGATACACTCCTTTCCAGTGCAACGCAGCAATCTGACACTTTCACGAATCTCCTGCACCTCTTTTCTATTCCTCGGCAGGTACTAAGCAAATAACAAAAATCGTCATAAAAAGGAGAGCATTCTTTAACATTATTATTAAGAGATTGTCAGCATGAATGGTTATTGCTAAAGTCTAAATACATGGTTAAATTCTAGTTAAGGAAAATCAGACCACAATTCCTACAAAACATTATCAGAAGTAGTGCTTACATTACAGAACTTTGTAAATATATCATTTTAATACGGGTTGGGGATTTGTAGACCTGAACATATAAATTTTTCTTGTACACAATTTTTTACACTTTGTTTTCTTGTTCTTTGTTTCTTATTAGGTATGTCCAAAACACTCAGCATGCAAACTGTTTTGTGCATAGATCAGGTATTTCTAGGTAGTCCATGCCTGGACCAATCATACATAATTAATTCAGATACATTTTCAGACCAGCCAGATCCTATTTCACACTCGTTATGCAACTTAGCTCTCTCAACAAGGCTATAAATCTGGGAAAAGGAAAGCTGCTTCCTTGAGCTTCTCAGCCAGAACTTGACACTCTTGCAGTTCTGATCTCATATCTTCTCCTACTCCATAAATATACAAAAGCACAAACTTACAGTAACAGTATAACAGAGTTGGAAGGGGCTTTTGAGATCTTCTAGTCCAACCCCCTCTTCAGCAAAAGACCCTATACCATTCCAGACAAATGGCTGTCTTATCTCTTCTTTAAAATCTCCAGTGAGGGAGCACCCACAACTTCTGGAGGCAAGCCATTCCACCGATTAATTGTTCTCATTGTGAGGAAATTTCTCCTTAGTTCTAGGTAGGATCTCTCTCTGATAATTTTCCAAATGTTACTTCTTGTCTGGCCTTCAGGTACTTTGGAGAATAGGTTAATTCCCCTCCTCTGTGGCAGTCCCTGAAATATTGGAAGACTGCTATTTTTAATTATATACCTTCAATCATGAACTTAACAAGTTTTACTACAGCACAGCTAGCCTGATTTCTCCAAGGTGGCACCCCACCCCCCCAGATGTGTCTTCCTAGCCAGCAAAGTCAACACTTGGTGTAACAGGACTGTTAGTGTAATTGCATAGACTGTCAGCTTCACCACTCAGCAAGGAACAAAAGAAAACAACACAGAGAACAATATTTTTTGGCCCCCACTGCTGGAATTTCTGATTGGAGACTTATGGCATTTGCATTATGAACAAGTAAAGGCCAAAATAATGAGTAAAGGCCACCATCTACTTTTGACCAACAACAGGACAGCTTTGAAAAGAGGAAGAGAAAAGTCTATACTGACCTGGAAAAATGGATTTCGTTCCTTGCTCACCCCTTTCATGACCATGGAAACTGCATGAGGAAAAGGTGTTTGATCACAGTGTAGCGTGTTTAGTTCCAGGCCAAATGCCACCTGATAATATTGAGAAAAATGAGCAGGATGAGAAATCTTTGTTTATAGTTGCTTGCTTCTGAGAATGGCAACTGTAGACAGCAATAGCTCAATACAGTAATGTAAAACTCTGCAACTAAGCAAAGGATATAGAAAAAACAAGCTCTAAGAATAATATGGCATGTATTTTTTTATGAATAGTGCCTACCTTACCAGATGCTAGCTATGCTTTAACTAATTGTAAAGCCATACTCAGATAAAACTACCTAGTGAAGTAAAACATGAATTTTCCCCAGCCCTTTGCTTTTTTGTGAAACATGTTATCACAAAGCCCTTCTGATTATGGCCATGTGCTGGCATCTGCATTACAGATATTTTCTTCTTTTACTGGGAACAAGGAATTCATTTGCCTTTGCAATGATGTCCAGGGCCAACCGTCTGAGCAGGTTCATCATATCCACTTCAGTCTCTCCATCTGCTTTTTCATTCAGCACTTTCATGAGGTCTTCTGCCTGGTCATTAAAGATCCCCATCAAACCAATCAAGTAACTGTGCAATGAAAGATACGTTGCTTTCAAAAGAGCTTTTTCTTGTGTACAAAAAAATAGATTTATAAATTAAGTCAAGAGAGACACTACAGTATAACCCATTAGGAAAAATGTACACTATAATTACACATATATTTCAGGTTTATTAAATATACCTGTGTCCATTAAATAAATAAACTAATAAAAGAATATCTCCTATCTACCCTCCTACAACATACATGCATTCTGAATATTCACATAGTTTTAAACATTATACAGAAACAGAAGAATACAGAATGAGAATAAAAGAAATTTCACTGCATAATCAGAATTATGTACAGTAATTAATTCTATTTGAAATGATACTTCTTAAAAATAGCCTATTCCAAGAAATTTTCCCCCTTACTTTCGACTGAATGCTGGATCCATAATTCTTCGCTGTTTGTGCCAATGATTATAGTCATGATCGGTTGCCAAACCATTCCCTAAAAATCTGAAAAAGGAGAGGGAAAAAAATATGTATTACTTTTCAGCCAGTTTCAATAACCTATTCTGCCCACAAAATCATGCTTGGGGAAAAAAGGGTGTGCCAAGGAGTTTAATTTCTCTCTTACATGCTGGCTTCCTCTCAGCATATTCTGGCAAACTAAGGTTAACATTAACTGGAAATCATGGTATGTACAGTAGTATAAGACTTCTGCTAAAAATTCAAATTTGGTGGTAGTGGATGTCAATGGAAATAATAATTTATTAAACTTGTACACTGCTTAACTCTTAATGACTCAGGGTGGCTCACAATAATCAAAGAAATTACAATAAAATTAATTAAAATAAAGATAAAAGATCTTTTTCTCAATTTATTTCATTCCAATTCAGGACAGAAAGAATCTTGGTGGACAATACATGCTAAAAGTTTCAATGAAAAGTAAGACGTGAATACATTTTGATTCAACATGGTCAGATGCTGCTGACCGTGACAATCTTCTATAGTGCCTTACCGATCTAATATTTAGAGGCTTAGACTGTCTGTTCAGGGCCTTGAGGGGTTTCATCTTATTGTTTGGTGAAATTTCCCAGGTAAACCAGCACCTCAGAGTTTGTTGTCATCAATATATTAATTCATATTGAGATTGAATAGTAATTCTGACAAATAATTTTCATCGAAGACTTTTGCTATAGGTGAAATATATTTACAGAGCAATCTTGGAATTAGAAGGTTTTCCTGATCAACCATTAATGCATTTTAATATGTCATATATTACTTTGCTTTAGCTTACCTTACACCAAACATATTGTAAAGTCGGCCATATATCCTTGCGTCCTTTGAATACTGTGATGACATCAGATATTCCTAAAATTAAATTCCTCTGATCAGTCCTCTACTGAGTATGTTTAATGTTGTCATATCAATCTTAACAATAAATTTTGGGAGAGTATATATAGAAGTTTAAGGAGAACCGTGAGTTCTTTTTGTTGTCTCAGGTTTGGATACAGTATTAATATATATATTTGAGATTAAGTGAGGAGTATGACTACTTTGCTAATACCTGCTAAAATCCATGCACGCTCTTAAAACCTCATGCACCCTCCTCAAGCAGTGCCTCTCATGCACCCCTCTAAACTTACTTTGACCCTCTCCACACTTCTCTCGCACTCTCCCCAAACTGCACCCACAAACCCCACACCTCTGGTGCACCCTCACAGACTCCCCTCCATCCTCCCCAACCCTTACAATCTTGCACAGCCTCCCTCACCCGCACTGCCTTTTTTTTAATAATTTTTTTATTAATTTTAAAATAACCCCCCCATACAAATACAAATATAAGCATACATTAACATAACAACTTCAGTAACAGCTCGGCAGCCCCCCTCCCTGCGTCCGCCCTCTTTTCTCCTCTCCTTCAACCTCCCTACACATCCCACCTCCTTCCCTCTCCTCCTCCTTCGGATACGGTTTAGGGGCGCTAGCCGAGCATCAGCTCGGCAGCACCCCCTCCCCGCATCCGCCCTCTTTCTTACTACCTACCTACTTCCCTCCTATCTCTCCTCTCCTCTCTCCTCCTCCCACCCTTCGGACAGGTTTGGAGGTGCTAGCCGAGCATTCAAAATTCTCTATTTTTCCATACATCAATACTCTTAATTTAATACACATTTCTACTTCTCACCATACATCAAAACTCCTAATTATTTTATTTCTATTTCTACCCTCCGTGCCAGCCCCACCCCTAATCCCCCCCCAGACTTCCCAGAACTGATTACAGGGTTATATAAACATCATCCCCAATCTAAATATAACTACCCACATATAAAACAATCAAATATAAACATACTTTAACTCTAAGCAATATATAGGTTAAAAAAAATCACTTTCATACCTTCTCTAGATATAATCTATCCTCCTTCCCCAAACCAAATATCTTAAAATTAATCCTTCAAATATGCGGAAATCTTTACCATTTCTACAAAATAAAAACAGCCAATAATCTTGCTGCTATTATTCATTTCTTAATTCAAATCTTCCAACCCTTACAGAATAAACTTTATGACCCGCACTGCCTTTTGTACACCTTTTACACCCTCATGTACCTCCCTGACCCTCATCACATCACTCCTGTGCCTCCTGAACCCAATGCACTCTTGCCGTGCCTCCCAAACTACAGTACATCTCTTGCACACTCTATGTGGCACTTTCACTGACTTTGGTTGTGAGAAGCTGGCAGGAATTTGCCTCGCCTAACATGGGATTCAGTTAACAGTGACAATCCTGACTGCAGTGTACTTATGCCTGTTATATCAGTTTTGAAGCAAACTGCAAAAGAATGCTCAATTTTCACATACCTTTACTCCTTCAGGACTTAATATTATTAATGAGACTCTATGAAAAGCATTAAAACGTATAACTGGTCCATATTTCTCAGCCCTATGAATGCAAAAATGTTAGTTAGCTTAATTTTTTTAGCATTTATATAGTTACAAATCCTGAAACACTAAATTACATCACATTCAAGTATTGTTTCTTTAAGAATAATTTCTAGTATTCT
>NW_015386230.1:1722032-1760217 GCF_001527695.2 Protobothrops mucrosquamatus
AATTTCTAGTATTCTATTTTTTATTAATACTGGTAGTCCTCAACTTACATCTACAACTGAACCCAAAATTTCTATTGCTAAGCAAGATGGTTGTTAAATGAATTTTGCCCCATTTTACGACCTTTCCTGCTACATTTATTAACTGGATCACCACAGTTGTTAATAGTAATACAGTTGCTAAGTGAAACTGGCTTCTCTAGTGACTTTGCTTGTCAGAAGATCACAAAAGGTGATCACATGACCCAGGACACTGCAACTGTCATAAGTATAAGTAGCCAAGTGTCTGAATTTTGATCACATGACTATGCTGCAACAATTGTATGAAAAACGA
This sequence comes from Protobothrops mucrosquamatus, assembly GCF_001527695.2. NCBI lineage: Eukaryota > Metazoa > Chordata > Lepidosauria > Squamata > Viperidae > Protobothrops > Protobothrops mucrosquamatus. Next base: position 1,722,364 of record NW_015386230.1, read on the forward strand.
TCATAAACCACTTTTTTTCAGTGCCGCTGTAACTTCAAACGGTCACTAAATGAACTGTTATAAGTCGAGAGTACCTGTATTTCATTTTATCAGAAGATTATTGGTTATGGTTTTCCTAAATTACTATTTTTATAAATTTAGATTTAAAATACCTAACAAATCCAAATGGAGGCTTAGGACTCAAAATACAGGCAATTGAGATCTATGAAGCAGCAACATAGATTTCAATTACTGTAATTCAAAATAGCTACTTTCAAGCCATGTGATCTTTCAAAAAACTTACCACTTCAGAAAGAGATCGTGCATCAGTTCCTTGTTTTTAAACATTCTCCAGAAGATTGGCAAGTGACCGAAGAAAAAACTGTAACATTTGAAAAAAAAAACCAGGTTTTTAAATGTGCACATTACCACCCAAAAACAAAATACCATAAGAGAAGGGTGGATAGAATGGAGATTGCTATTGAGTTCCATAAGGCAATTTCACAGTAAAATGCATAGCAAGGCATGCATGGTTCAGTTTTGTTCCACTGAAAAAGATGGAACTGCAGGCAAGCAGATTTACATGGGGAGGAACCCCAGGAAAAAGAGTGCAAACAATAAAGCTCATGTTAGAGCACATGAAGATGCATGCCATCTCCAGAAGTCAAGAAAGACTACAAAAAACAGGTTCCGTCACCAGACAATGGTCCATAATAGGTAACAACATTTGCTAAAGAAATTTATTCAAATCAGTTCCTAAAATATGCTGCTTTTGAATCGCTTTGTGTCTAACAATACAAATTGTGATGGCTCTTGCTTTATGGATGACCAGCTCCAGCTCCAGCAAATTCCTTGCTGCGTGAATTTAAAAAGAACTCTCAACTACTGGATTTGTCTGGAGAGTTCTATGCCATGGCGTTTTCAACTAAGAATCTACCACATGGATTCAGGAAGTAATTTCTGATCAGAAGAGTAAAAGGTGAAATAGAAGCTTATATCAGAAAAAAAAAATCCAGTGAGTTACAGTGAAAGCTTCCAAACAAAAAAAGACTGATTAAAATAAGTATTGAACTCCAATTTGCCTTATTTCTTCTTAATGGATTTTCCTAATGCATAAGGAAAAATATAGAATAATTGCTAAAAAAATACAAGAGACTTTCAAATGGAAAACATTAGTTTTGCATATATGAGTTATGATACGGATTAAGCATATTTGTTGTAAGTCACAGTTGTTGGATCATATATACCACAGGGATTAGTTTACAAATTTTCAAGGACTACATTCACTCAAGAGACCAAGCAAAACAAAACAAATGACTTAGTGGAGTAGTAGTAGTAGTAGTAGTAGTAGTAGTAGTAGTAGTAGTAATAGTAATAATAATAATAATAATAATAATAATAATAATAATAATAATAATAATAATAATAATGTTGGAAGGGACCTTGGAGGTCATCTAGTCCAACCCCCTGCTCAGGCAGAAAACCTTATACCATTTCAGACAAATGGCTGTCCGGTTTCTTCTTAAAAACTTCCAGTGTTGGAGCATTCACAGCTTCTGGAAGGAGGTTGTTCCACTGATTAATTGTTCTGTCAGGAAATCTCTTCTTAGTTCTAGGTTGCTTCTCTCTTTGGTTAGTTTCCATCCGTTGCTTCTTGTCCTGCCTTCAGGTATTTTGGAGAATAGCTTGACTCCCTCTTCTTTGTGGCAGCCCCTGAGATATTGGAACACTGCTATCAAGTCACCCCTTGTCCTTCTCTTCATTAGACTAGACATACCAATTCCAGTAACTGTTCCTTGTATGTTTTAGTCTCCAGATCATCTTTGTTGCTCTTCTCTGTACTCTTTCTAGAGTCTCAGCATCTTTTTTACATCGTGGTGACCAAAACTGGATGCAGTATTCCAAGTATGGCCTTACCAAGGCATTGTAAAGTGGTATTAACACTTCACGTGATCTTGGTTCTATCCCTGTTAATGCAGCCTAGCACTGTGTTGGCTTTTTTGGCAGCTGCAGCACACTGCTGGCTCATATTTAAGTGATTGTCCACTAGGACTCCAAGATCCCTCTTACAGTGGCTACTATTGAATAAGGTACCACCTGTACTATATCTGTGCATTTGGTTTTTCTTGCCTAAATGTAGAACTTTACTTTTTTCACCATTGAATTTCATTTTGTTAGATAGTGCCCAATGTTCAAGTCTGTCAAGATCCTTCTGTATCTTAAGCCTATCTTCTGGAGTGTCGGCTATTCCTGCCAGCTTAGTGTCGTCTGCAAATTTGATGAGTTCCCCATCTATCCCCTTATCCAAATCATTGATGAAGATGTTGAAGAGCACTGGACCCAGAACAGAGCCCTGGGGCACCCCACTACACACTTCCCTCCATGTAGATGCAGTTCCATTGAGGACCACACGCTCAGTACGGCCAGTCAGCCAGCTACGAATCCATCTGGTGGTGGTGCTTTCTAACCCACATTTTTCTATCTTATCAAGTAGTAGGTTGTGATCTACTTTATCAAATGCCTTACTGAAGTCCAAGTAAATTATATCCACAGCATTCCTCTGGTCCACTAATTTTGTCACCTGGTCAAAGAATGCAATAAGATTTGTCTGGCATGATCTGTTTTTGATAAACCCATGTTGGCTTTTGGTAATGACTTTGTTTGCCTCTAGGTGTTTGCTGATTTGTTGCTTGATTATCTTTTCCAAGATCTTCCTAAGTATTGAGGTCAGGCTGATAGGTCTGTAGTTTCCTGGATCCATTTTTTTTCCCTTTTAGAAGATGGGAACTACATCAGCTCTTTTCCAGTCCTCTGGTAGTTCCCCAGTGCTCCAGGATCTTTGGAAGATATAGTTCAGTGATCACATATGCCAGTTCCTTCAGAGCCTTGGGGTGTAGTCCATCTGCTCCTGGTGATTTGACCTCATCTAGGATGGACAGGTGCTCACTTACCATTTTCTTGCCTATTTTAATTTGTGTTTCTAATCCGTTTTTTACAGTACTGTTTTTGATAGGTTGGACTGTTTTTTCCCTTTGTGTAAATATGGATGCAAAAAACGAGTTGAGTAGTTCTGCATTCTCCCTGTTGCTTGTCACCTTCGTGCCACTTTCTCCCACTAATGGATCTTTTCTTTATTTCCATACTTTGCTAGCCAACCACCTGTCTGATTTTCTTTCTTTTTTTTTATTAAAAATTTTATAAAATTTTACAATATAAATCCCCCCCTTCCCCTTCCCACCCTTCCACCCCCCCTCCCTCCCCCCTCACTTCCCAGTGCCAATCACAGGGTTAACAATAACATAATCATACTCTAATTAACATTAATCAACTATTAAAATAACATATCTATAACCTCCTTTAACTTTCTTTTAAACAGTACAATTATTAAAAACAATAATAATAACAACACTTTAATAATTAAAAATAATACTAAATAAAATATTCTAACCTTTATACAACCATAATACTCTAAAATTTACTCAAAAACCAAATGATATTTTTTAGTCCCATATTTACGCTCAATATAATCTATCCATCTATCAATATAATCTATCCCATCTATCCATTTTCTTATGGAATGCATTGGGAACTCATGGCTTCACCTAACTGGTGGGGGGAGGAGACAATGAACCTTAAATACTAAGTATAACTGCCATTAACCATGCCTAACATTAAAAGCTCCATCTATGCATGGACTTTGACCTGTAGACTTCATGATTGAAAGATGTGGCTTAAGTTTTGCACTTCCCTGCTGCTGCTTGTCCATTCTAGATTCCCAATAAGAAACCAAAAGTCAGCACAATTTAGTGGCATTGTTGTTAGTCCTAGTAAAAATATTTTAAAAATTTAGAAATGCTGTATCATACAGAATTAACCCAGGCAGAAAAATGACTTTACTTTTTGTCCATGCAGCATTTAAAAACTCAATGAAGTAGTAGGTACTAAAAATTAATAATAATAAAAAACATCCAGAGGCTTCCAAGATAATTGAAATGTCATTCTATATATTTAGTTATTGTTTTAGTTTAGTTTTATTCATTTTATTTTAGTTTTATTTCTATTTTACTTTTATCTTTTAGTTATTGGAAGGAGAAATGGGCAATGTCTATTTCCTAGGTGGGATGAGAACTAAGTCCCTAATTTCTAGTCTAGTACTTTAACCACTACACCAAACTGGCTCTGTTTTAAGTCATAAGACTAAAAATGATCATCCACAAAGCAAAAAGAAGAGTGAAACTTTATCTGAAAAATATACCCTGATTTTGTACATAATTAACACTTCTGCACATTTGAGGCCAGGCTAATGTCTTCCAGCAGATGAATATTGGTTATTAAAATGTACAAAAGAAAAAAAAGTGGGAAAAATGAGTGGGGGGTGCAGAAATAGAGTAACTCTAGGGAGACCATAAAGATGCAAAGAAAAGTGATGTGGATGAATTTTGCTTCTGGATTTTCAATAAAGGAGAATATTTGTAGCTCAGGGTTTAAAATGAGGGGTCTTTGATGTTCTCTGAGCTTGGTTGTTTTTTTTTACAGATGTTTTATTAGCAAACTAGGTAACATCATCAATGGTAGGGGCTAGCACAACAAAATAACATAATCACAGAGTTGGAAGGGACCTTTGAGGCCTTCTAGTCCAATCCCCCCCTGCTCAGGCAGGAGACCCTATAGTGGCTGTCGAGACTCTTCTTAAAAGCCTCCAGCGATGGAGCAACCACAAGTTCTGAAGCCATTCCACCTTTTGGGTAATGAAACGTCTGCAAGAAAACAACCATGCTCAGAGAGCACCAAGGACCCCTCTGGATTTTCAATTATTGACGTGACAGTAGAGCATAGCGCGCAACTCTTGAATTACGGCAACCGACTACGGGTTGCCAGCCGGCCGATGCACCGGAGGGAGTCCGCCTTCCCGAGCACGTACAGGGAGAAGCACATTTCAAAGGCTTTGGGGGGATGAATGAGCCTCAGCCTTGCCGTCCGCAGCTGCTCTTACCTCGCCCTTGGAGCGCCGGGGATGTGATCATATTTTATATGAAGTACTTTAATGTAGCAACAGTAGAGGCCCAACATCAAAAGGGGGACAGCCAGCAACAGTTGCCAAAAGATCCACATCGCTTCCATAATAGACGGCGAATCCGTCTTGAGACAACACGCACCAGCGATTGTGCGCTGGTTTGCCCCCTTCCCAGGACGGGAGCTTTGTGGGACGGGCGGAGACCCCAAGAAGAGCCTTATGTAACGTCATGTGGTGGTAACGCCTAAAAGGGAGGCGTCAAAGTCAATCTCCAAGTCTGACCTTAGCCATTTTAAGATGTTGTGACTTCAACTCCCAGAATTCCGCAGCCAATATGGATGATTGAGGAATTCTGGAAGTTGAAGTCCACAGTCTTTAAAGCGGCTGAGGTTGCGAACCACTGCTTTAATTGTCTGTAGCTGTTGTGGGCGTGGTCATTGGCCTGGCCCAGCAGAGACGTCCCCATTGAATGACATCATCGCAGCTACCAATTACCGCTCCCGAATAACCGTAGAACCGCTGAGTGCGGTCTAAAGCTTGGTGCGCTTTTTGTTCGTTGCGTCCCTTGTGGTTTTCGTATTTTACTGCAGCTGTATAAACACCGACCACGTGAATCGTGATCATATTACCTGCGCTCCAAAGGCGAGGAAGCAGAAGCTGGGGTGCAAATCTGCAGAGCCAGTTGCTTCTTCTTTGGTGTGCTTTATTAAGTTTGTGTTATTTTTTTTTAAAGTTTTGCTATGGCTTGCGGCTCAATACTCTGGATCCTCCATAGAAAGCTCGCATGCACTATAGATATGGGCACGCTGAAACATTCTTATTCATTCGCTTCCTGGAGGTTCTTAACCCCTAAATTCCACTATCAATGAGAATCTTAGATTTCTCTTAATATTTTGAATTAAAGTTTCGTGAAGGATTTCTTTCTTCTTGAATATTCTTGCAAGTAAATCATTTTTTATCAATGCTGTGATTAGATATATTAAATTAGAATCAAACAAAAGGAATAGTATCTGTTCCATTTTCAATGAAGCATCCTTGCCTGTTGTATCTTATGGTAAGGGCCTCTCAAATTTGGGAAGGCACATTCAAGGAGCAAGGCCTTCTGACTGATAAGGTAACTGAAGAAAGTGTTTTAAGGTGGTTGTACACTTATAACAAATACAATTATTTTCAAATGTGAAACACAGTGGATATAAAAAATCTACACACCACTGTTAAGAGTGCCAGGTTTTTCAGATGTTCACAACTTCTGGAGGCAAGTTGTTCCACTGATCAATTGTTCTGTCTTGAAATTTCTCCTTAGTTCTAGGTTGCTTCCCTCCTTGATTAGTTTCCATCCATTGCTCCTTCTCCTGCCTTCAGGTGCTTTGGAGAATTTTGTCACATGGTCAAAGAATGCCATAAGATTTGTCTGGCATGATCTGTTTTTGATAAACCCATGTTGGCTTTTAGTTATGATTTTGTTTGCCTCTAGGTGTTCACTGATTGGTTGCTTGATTATCTTTTCCAGACAGGTGCTCACTTACCATTTTCTTGCCTATCTTAACTTGTGTTTCTAATCTCTTTTTTACAATACTGTTTTTGATAGGTTGGACTGTTTTTTGCTTTTATGCAAATAACGAGTTAAGCAGTTCTGCTTTCTCTCTGTTGCTTGTCACCTTCTTGCCACTTTCTCCCACTAATGCAACAATTGTTTCCTTGACTTTTTACTTGTTTTTACATGTTGAAAGAAGCTTTTGGGGGGTTATTTTTTACTTTTGTCACAAGCCTTAGTTCATTTTGAGCTTTGGCTTTCCTCACTTCATCTTTGCAGGCTCGGGCTATATGTAAAAAAAAAAAAAAGCAGACCAAGATAAATCACTTCAGAATTTTTTACATTTTAATATAACATATAAGCAGTACGGTTGAAAAACAAACTAAAATCTTGGGGGATTAAAAAAAAAACACAATTCAAAATTATCTCTACCTATTTAGCAAAGGGGAAAGGAGGTAAGCCAGCCTGCACCTGGATATTGTTTACACAACAGATGCTAGATTCATGATATGCATGAACTGTAAACTGTGATGTAATCTTACTTGTACCAGTCGTGTCTTCCCTGAAATTTGCCTAGAAGGGGCCTTCCCAGATTCTATGGGATGACACAGCTGAAGGAGGGGAGAATTGCCTAAAATATGATTTGTTTTAAGACTAATTTATAAATTAGTCTTAATTCTCTGCCCTGGTAGCACAGTGGTTAAAATGCAAGATTACAGGCTAACTCTGCCCTCAACCCAAAGTTTGATCCTGACGGCTCAAGGTTGACTCAACCTTCCATCCTTTCGAGGTCAGTAAAATGAGGACCCAGATTGTTGGGGGCAATATGCTGACATTGTAAACCGCCCAGAGAGTGCTGTAAAGCACTATGGGGCAGTATATAAATCTAAGTGCTATTGCTATTGCTATTGCCTTAATCCACTTCATAAAACAGAAGTTATCCATCTCTCTCTTCCCTTAATGTCCTCCACATCCATTGTTTATAAGATTGCCAGAAGACACTGATACCTGTAAAGGGAAGATCCCAAAAAACTTTGTTTCACGAATTTTATCTTTTCTTTATAATCAAGCCATAATCTTAAATTATTGATAATTTGCTCCCTTTAAGGTTGATTTGGTTGATTTGCCTTTATGCACGTATCAACGTAGAACTCAATAGTGTGAACAAAATGTAGGTGGCATCCCACCTACCAACCCTTTACATTGATCAGTATTCGTTCGATGAGAGAGTCTACAAAGTGCACATATGGGCACTGTACAGTAAAAAAAAATAAATACTTGAGAATCTACTTAATAGCAAGATGTGCAACAATAAAAGAAGATAACTACCATAAAACTATTAAAACAAATAAAACTAGACTTGGAAAAATGGAAAAACCTACAACTTTCAATGCTGGAGAGAATAGCAACAGTGAAGACGAATATTCTACCAAAAATACTCTTTTTGTTTCAAACAATACCTATAAAAGTGTGAAAAAACTTATTTGATGAACTAAACAAATCAATACTGAAATTTATTTGGCAAGGAAAATCAGCTAGAATAAAATTGAAAATGCTTCAAGGAGCGAAAGAAAATGGAGGATTTGGACTGCCAGGCTGGAATCTATATTACCAAGCAGCCGTTCTAACATGGCTAAAAGAGTGGATAACTCTTAGAGATAGAAGATTACCATACCTAGAGGGACATGACCTACAACTTGGATGGCATGCCTTTCTATGGTACAGGAAAAATAAAACTCACAGATACTTTCAATATCACTACATAAGAAACACACTTTTGCTAGAATGGGAAAAAATAAAAGCAAAAATCTATATGAAAATACCTGGATGGCTTTCAACAATGGAAGCATTTGTTCACCGAAACTTAATTTTATAAAGAACAGATAGAATTTAATAAGATATTACTCACATCGGATGAAAAATTGATTAAGTATAAATATATGCCAAGTTTAAAAATGGAAGAGGAACAAGTTAAAGAAACAATGGTAACATGGGCAAAGAATTTTGGACATAATATAGAACTAGAAAAATGGCAAAGCCTTTGGGAAAGAAATTCTAAAATAACAAAAGTGGTAGTGTACAAAGAAAATTTATATAAAATGTTCTATAGATGGCATTTAACACCCATGAGGTTAGCAAAAATGTTTAAAAATATATCAAGCAATTGCTGGAAATGTAAACAAAAACCAGGCACTTATTACCATCTTTGGTGGACATGCTCTAAAGCCAAAAGATTTTGGATAAGAATACATAGTTAGAGAAAATGATGAAAGTTAGAGAAAATGATGAAAAACATAGTTTTTCATAGTTAGAGAAAATGATGAAAAACATATAGAGTTTAAGCCAGAATTATTTTGTTAGGCATAATTGTAGGAAATTATGAGAAAGAGTGTGTATATTTAATTTTAACTGCAGCAAGAATTGTATTCACTCAATATTGGAAAAATGAAGATCTACCAATGGAGGAAGTGTTAATTAAAAAATCTTAAGAGTGTGCAGAAATGGGTAGATTGACATTGAAAATGAACAAAATAATGTGAACAAAATAGTGTGAACAAAATGTAGGTGGCATCCCACCTACCAACCCTTTACATCAGGGGTCTTCAAACTTGGCCCTTTTGTGACTTGTGGACTTCAACTCCCAGAATTCCTCAGCCAGTGTCATTTGAAGACCCCTGCTTTACATTGATTAGTATTCTTTCGATGAGAGAGTCTACAAAGCTGGTTCTGTGAAAGCAGAGCTGATGACTGCAGCAAAAACCAGGGAAGAGATGCCATGTTCACCCAGCTTGCTCTTAACTGTGGCTTGATACTTTTAAAGGACCCTTAATTTTTCAAGTCTCACTTTCTAGTCACTTATGGAAATTGCTTATTAATTGCATCTAACCTATTAAAGCCTTTTGGAAGGAAAAGTTTGAAAATGCCAGATGAGTCTTCCTTTAATATTGAATGAAAAAAATAATAATTATATGCTTAAGAATATAAAGAAACTTAAATAAACAGCAAAAAGCTAAATAAGGTTTTGATCTTAGAAATACACTGAGACCAGGTAAAATTGGAATGTTGGAACTTTTACAATAAAAATTTGAAATTAATTATAAAGTACAAACAGCTTCTCGTGGTAAATAGTTTCTGTTTTGGATTTCATAAGATACAACATAGAGAAGCAATTTCAAGATTTCAAAAACTGGACACTAGAGGGAACTATAGATTTTAGGTAGAAGAAACATATGCAGGCCTGAAAGGTGGTTAATATAGTAAAAATACTGAAGGAGATTTGAACAATGGAATCAGAAAATAATAACCTCAATATCAACAATGTCAGGTGTGATGCTTTTTTCTATGGATAGACTGTGTCCATATGTTATTGAAGAAATGTGAGATGTAAAACAAATTTTATCTGACAATACAGAGATGCTATTGAAAGTGGATTTACAATTCTCTGGTCAAGAGAATGATTTAGAAAAGCATGTTTTTCTGGATATACAAATACTAGGGTTCTGTGGTTTTAAAATTTAAAAAGGAAATACAAATGACAGACCAAGAGAGTGACCTGGATATTTTTTTTTCTTACAAATTACACAGGATTGCAGTTTTATGCAGTTTTCAAGAGGATTCTTAGCACAATTACAAGTAACAATCTGAAATCCTCATCAGCTTTGGAATTTGGAAACATAGAAAGGATTTCAGAGCCACAAATGTCCTATTTGTATTATACTGCATTTAAACATTTTCTAGTTCATAAGCAATTACTAAACTATTGCTTTCATTCTGTTATTAGTTTATGAGAATTAGCGTAATGCTGAATTTTTAGAGTTCTTGCAATCCATTTATAGAACTTTCTATTTATATTTTCTGTAGTTATCTTTTTCTCTAAGAATTCCTAGTTATAGACTCACTTTTATAGCCTCCCTTTCTTCTTACCTCCTACAATTCTACCCAAACTTTAAAGAGTTATTATGATTTGAATGGAAGGTAAAATTTCAATTATGCTTTCAATTTTCTGCTATTCCAACTACTATTCTGTTTCCTAAAGAAACAAAATACTCATTTTGAAAGGAGTTGAGTAGTAGATGGTAAGAAATTATTTGCAAATTTTTATTAAAGTTGCACAAAGCAACTACTACTGTTCATTTTGCTTTGCAAGGGTTGACAAGCATTATATTGACCATTATATTCCCAACAGCTGCCACTGAGAGATCTTAATCTTTTGTGAATATGCTATAGCTCTTGTCATAGTACTGTGATAACTAATTCTGCCAGTTAAGTACTCTGCAAAATAAGTATTATTAGTCCTGATTCTCTTGCTATTCAGTTTCACTGGATAATCCTAAATTCTACTATTGTGAGGAAGATGGGAAAAGGTATCTACTTTTTCTATAACATTCACCTTTATTGAAGAAAACCTCCCAAATTCATTAAGTGTAGGCAATTCAACTATGCTATTATGAGAATTGTTCTAGTGTTGAATTTAAAAAATTACATACCATACTTGATTTAATCTCATCAGTAGGAATGAGATTTGTTCCAGAAACCCTTTCCATTCTCAGATATCTGCTTTCTGAATGCTGAATATTTGCTGTAAGATGCCCTCCATAACCTCTTTGGAGCAGAGATAATTAGGACCCCCACCATTCCTTTTAGAAGTTTAAGAATTAATTGATTGATTGATTGATTGATTGATTGATTTAGGCAAGCACCAGCCTATTTATTCAGTAGCCACTACTGAATGCTTGCTTATATTTTATTAAGTACAACTTATTTTATCCTACCCAGACTGCAGAGATCATTGAAATTTGGGCTAAATAGTTACTCTAAGCAATATTGAGCATCTTAAGATGTTATAACAGAAGGTACAATCTGAAAGAGATGGAGAGGAATGCAGTACTCGCTTCCGCTCACACTTATTTCAACTCAAATAACCACTGTTAGGATTTCCTTGCAAAACATAAAGTGTGAATAAAAACAGTTGTTTGGTTTCCTACAAAATTTGGTTGGTCTACAAACTATAATTTTTCCTCTGGTTAGAAATAAGAAAATTAATTATTATACTCTCACCCTTTGAACTACATTATCATTACTGCTGTTTCTTCCAATAAACAAGCTTTTGACCTAGTTAACTTATTCAACATTAGGCTTTTTTTGCTCTGCTGCTGATGTGGAATCTATGATGAGGTACAAGATAGTGTGGTAGTCCAAGACTTGGCTTTGATTAACTATATGAAATTTTGTTTTAGTTATCTTGAATCATGAAAGTTACTAAGGAAAATCTTTCTGTAAAATATTCCTGATCACCCCATTAAGAATTTAACCTGTTAAGACTACAGATTATTTTTCCACCCTCTTTTCCACTTTTTACCTAATGGCTTGGTCAGTCAGCAGAACCATGATCACTGATACAAACAGGAGAGAATTCTCAATCTGTATGTTTTAACCATACATAAAGCCAAAACAGATAATTTCAATATGATATATATTTTTGAAGAGATTTTTCTTTATTAATAAATATAAAAATATTCTAAACATGTTAACTTAAAAATCAGTCCTATACTGTTTAGTTTGCTTTCCTGTACCAGGTAATCATTTGCTAAGTTTAACTAGTCTTGGGAGTTAGTGGCAGGTGGTTGTAGCAGAGAGGCTTAATGGTTAAATGATTGTGGCAGGACTGGTTACCCGGACAACAGTAGGTTCAATACAAAAGGAGAAGTAGTTGTCTCACTAGGAAAACACAAGGATGCAACTCTCAGCAGGAACTAGAGAATAAAGAGAATGTAGAAGCCAGCTGGCAGCCATTTGACCTCAGGCAGGGTTGAATGAGAGAGAGGGGTTTTTTTCATAGAACTTGATGACAGTCCAGAAGTAAAAGCATCTGGATGGTGTTTAACTCCTTTTCATTTACATCTTAAGTCTAGTGGACATCCCTAGAGCATCATCTGGAACACCCCCATGTCTTGTCCTATTCAGATCTAGTCCATATATGCAGTTCCTCCTCTGTACTTTGTTCAATGCAGTTCCATAAAAACTTTCTTGTGGTGCAAAATCATTATATATGTGGAATCAAGATGGCTTATTGAAGTCAAAAGGCTGTTCAAGAAAATTAACAAGTATGTAGGGCAATTCAGAGTTATCATTACTTAAAAATCTCTTCGATTATAATACAGTAAACTGGCCTCAATAATTTCATTCTATGATGAACTGAAGAGCTGCTGAGTTCAATCTATAGCACAAAATATGTATTTATCCTGTTTGGAGTTCCCCACCTACTTTCTTCACAGTATCCACTAGTAGGAATGGAAGCATTCACAGAGTGATGATTCCATTTATGTACCAAATATCCATGCTATGGCCAAAGGATGCCAATGGGCAAGGCAAGTGCCATAGATAACACAAATTGTAGGAAGGTCTCATCTGAATCCAACCAAATTTTGTCAAGATTTAAATGGGTGTGCAGATAGAGAGGATATTTCATGGCTCTTTTCCTTTAAAAGTAAATCTTCTGGTTTACTTTCTATCTGCATCTTATTTCTGAATTAAGTTAATCTCTGAGGACAAACCTGGAAAGATTATCAAGGAAGATATGGATCTCTACTAAGGTTACCTATCCATGAAAAAAAACACCTTTACTTGTTGTTGGGAAAGAGGAGTTAAATCTAATCCATACAAAAGATACCTAGAGTTCTGTTGCCAAACATGTGGGAGTTTGGATTGGGCTTTCCATATTCATTTGATATCTTTAAAATATAAAAAAATATATCTGATAAACAATAGATTTTTAAATACCAGTATTTGCAAATAAAAATATTTTAACATTACAGAGCAGCACCAGCATTTAAAATCAGTTTGGAATGAAAAAGACCTGTTACAGGCAGTGGAACAATGGATCATAGAATATAATTCCAGAGAAATATGGTCAATGCTGAAAAGATTTATTTCTTGTTGCCAATCTAATGCCAGATAGTCACAGTCCATTTAAGGCCCAGGTACACAGAAGTAGACAGTCATTATAATAGTTTCCTAATAAAATTTTCCAATATTTATGAATAGTGTTTGAATCCATATGTTTGAATAGTGTAGTAATTGTAATTATAGGAACTGGTCTTATTACATGTTCAGAGAAAATTTCTAATTGTAAAAGCAGATTGCATTCATACGCATAAGAAAGTCATGCAGTGTCTTTTCTAGGAAGGGTACAAGAAAAGATTGAATAAAAATATAGCAGGAATGCTATAGATATCTTAAAATAGGAGCAAATCATACTGATAGATGTCCGTGCCTTTAAATTCATATGCTAATTCTTATACTATATTTCTTCCACTTATCTATCTTCACACTTCATACATTCAGAAAATAGCAAGGAATAGCATCTTGAGAATCTCAATTCTTTTTGACATAAAAAGAAAAGCCTTTCCTAATTGGAAAGGCTTGAAATTCATTGTAAGAAAAAGTAATAGCTTCACAGAAGTAATTTTCATTAGAATTGTTACTGTAATCCTGACAAAATGTTAATAAGAATGCATCCCATTTTTAACGCATTTCGAGCAGTGCAATTGGAAATTAATCAGGTATTTATAAGTATATATAAGTAAAATAGGCATAACATTAATAAAACAAAAGGAAGTTCATACAAATTAGACTTTAGAATACTCCCCTCAAATACTGTAACAATACAATGGCTGAATATTTTGGAAAATCCATATGGCAGTAAAACAAATTCTAAAATGCTTTAACTAAAACATATTCTCTTAAACAAAACCAGTTTAAGAGTGCATTTAAAACACAGCCCAAAAATTGTTCCTAATCCTGTATTGTCTCAAAAACATGAGTGCAATAACATCCATTGATGCTATAAAAACACCCTAAAATGTTATGTTTAAATAATTCCAAAGTCCTAGCATTAAGAAATGGCAATGGAAGTGGATGAAGTTTACCCTGTTACTTTTTAAAGTGATGAAATCTGAAGGATACCAAAGTGCCAGAACAATGGGGTACAAGTCTTCTCCAACAAACAAAAACTGTGGGGTCTCAGAATGCCTGGGAGCCTTCTCCCCAGGTATGGGATGGGACAGCTTGCGAGTTTCTTCATATTCCGTACTTGCACTCTACTTTACTAGTTGTTTTATTTGCATACTGTCCTTCCGCCAAAGAAACTAGAGCCATGGCTTGTTCTCTTAGGGCTTTTGAGGTTTTGAACTGTAATTTGCTGGAGGTTGGGTTTATACACATTCCCTTCAATTCCCTCCCTACCTTTAATAACAGCAGCTCTAATAATCTTGAAATGTTTGTGGCAAACATTTCAAAGTAAGTAGCGTGTTTTTTTCTGCAACACTTTGAAGTTTTTTTTTCCCTCCCTGGATGAAGGTTTTCCTATATTCTTATCCCTCCAGCAACAACTGTAAAATAAAATTCAAAAAGGGGGAGGGGAAAGAGCACTATTTTCCACTCCCAAATGCCCTTGTTTAACATTGATAACCCAAGCTTTTCAAAACCAGCGCATGTGAACTGATCGATCAAAAAGCATCGCCCTCTGAGCTGGAAAAGAATTTGGAGGGTTTATTCCGGCGGTTGACAAGATCGGCGGTGAAGTTCATCACGGGATGTCGGGGGTCGTCTTCAAGTGATATTTGCATTTAATCAATTCGTCTGAACCTCGTAGCCAAGCCAAATCCTCTCTTGAACAGTCGTCGCATCGTTACTCCTTGCCACTGGAGAAAAGAAAAAGTTGGTTTTAGGTTCTCCCGCACCCGCCCCGCCCTGCCCCGCCCCGAGAAGGGAAAGAGTCCTCGAAATCACGAATGTGCATAATTTGGGGGCAAGGCCAGTCTGAGAGGTGGGCAGTTCCTTGCTGGAAACCCGCCTCCTTGTCTGAAGCCTCACCTTTCTCGTTTCACCAAACTCAGCCTGATACTCAGGCCGGCTGCTCGCCAGTGCGCTCCCTCCTTCCTTTTTTCGCCATGCCGGGTCCTGAGGCGCTACTTGCGCTGTTGATCTCGCCCGTTGTTCTGCTTGCTTTGGCCCTTGTTCTCTCGGGCCCTTGGAGGCTCTTAGATTCCCAGCCGCCTCTGGATCTGATGAGGGAACTGGAGCAGCGGCAGCAAGACCTGAGTCGCCTGCTAGCCTCTGTCCAAGCGCGCGCTTCTCGATCCATCGCAAGGCGCGCAGAGGTCGCAGAGCCTTTGGGTTGCGCGCAACTGAACGGCCTAAGCGACGTGGGCGTGGTAGGTGCTGGCATTACGAAGCTGGTGCTGAGAACAGTTTTGTCGCCCGGTGGCGAGGAAATCGCCCTGAAATCCGTGCACTGGACAGGCAGCGACGTGACTCGCTGTGTTCAACGCTACGGCCACGCGGAAGGTTGTTTCCAGCTCGCTGCTTACAAGCTGTTGAAGGAGACGGTTCTGCTGCAGACTCTGGATCATGAAGGGATCATCAAGGCACGTAGTACCGCCAGCGCGCTCGGGAAGGAGGGCAGGAGACCCAGCCTAGGAGCCCAATTGGATGTTTTGGGTAGTTGTAAATGCTGTAATTTCTTAAGATATTTTACTAATTACGTTTCTCCCCACTTTCAACCACGTGATGGTTGAGCGTGCTTAATCCAAGATTATTGATCTTTACGCAATGTGAGGCAATAGCCCAATCCTACTTTAATATCCTCGATTAGTAGTTTCAAAGGTGTAGCTCATGCCAGTTTACTGGGAATGGATATCAATATCCATTCAATATCCATCCAATAAGCTGACTACTCATGGCAGAGAGCAGCATATAAATTTTTAAATATAATTAATGAGTCCACTGGTTTTGTCACATGATCAGATTTTAAGCTTTCACTAAAATATTCTTGTTTTGAGTCCAACCTCAAATTAGTAGGCCAATCCATAGCTTTTAGGAGGAAATGTTACAGATATATTTTATTTTGTAAATTAGGTTGTGTGCACTGCAACAAGCATGCCTGTTCTTCTGAAATTCCTTTGATTAGTTTAAAGGGGACCTATTCTAGGTTTACATACAACACATACAATCAGTCATGTAATGACTGATCAATTGAAAAACCTTCATGGTCCTACCAGGATTTGGTGTAGGGAACAATGCATATTTGGAGTAAAATGCAGGGCTGCTGCTATATTACTTAATATTTCAACATGCAGTTTGTAAACTCCAGAAATTTGCTACTACAAAATATGAAGACAGCTTAGTTTAATGGTTTTTAATTTAATTTAATCAAATTAATGGTGAGTTAGGCTTTCGGTGGCCATGTTTCATAAATATTTGCCTAACCTCTGAATATCACAGTGGTGGTGAATCTGTGAATCTTTAGATGTTAATAATCTGCAAAAGTGCTGCATCCTTTCCACTGAACATGCTGGTTGATGCTGCTGGCAGTGTTAGTCTTGTGACACCTTGACATGCCCAGCAGATGAAAGTGTTGTGCTAACTCTTGACAGGTCTTGGAAACTGAGCATGGTTGGCCTTATTCATTTCTTGGATTGGTGACCATGTGGGAATTTTAAGACTGTTAGGTAGGCTAACCTAAGAATATGTCAGAGAAAGGTAGGGACAAACCATTGCCATACTGTTGCCAAGAAAATGCACAATAGTGAAAAATACTATATTTAAACACCTGGAGGGCCACAGGGTTCCATTCTGGAATACTATATGTTGGGGAACAATAATGGGAGAAGTTTCATGCTTATATGCCTTGCTTGTAAGCTTTCTTTGGGCAGTCCAGTTTGACTCCTGGGGCTCTGATGCATATAGCCCTCAAGATGTTTTTTCTCCCATGGCTTTCTGCAAGAAAGCCACAATATTTATTTAGCGGGTTAAAGGGTAAAGGTGGGGAGTATCATGCAAAATATGCCAATTGAGTTTGCAGCGTTGAATAAAATAGAAAATATTTGATCCCAAACATAAAGTGCAGTGGGTAACATCTAATCAGAATTCTCTTTCTTGGTTTGATTACTGTTTATTATCCTACAGAGAAACCCACAAGAAGCAATTTTCTAAACTTCTTTGAAAGAAAATTACTCTTGGCTGATTTAGTGGTAAATAAACATAAGTAAGAATAAAGAGTTATCTGGGAGGTATAAACCCTCAACTTCAAGATGCAGACAATTAACTTCATGAATTATAACTTCTACCAACATGTTTAGGATCAACTATGTAAGGCATACTTTTACCTTAGCAAGAGCAGTTGAGTTTTTAAATCTTCTTTGACCTTTCCCACCATTAGCAAAATATTTTTTTTTCAAAGAATAATTTCTATATTTTGCATCTGTATTAATACTTCATTCTGTTTTTCTCCTGACAGCTGCATGGTCAATGCTATAATAATAGCCTGTATCCTGAAATGAAAGTGGTTTCCATGCTGGAACTTGGAACCCCTTTGGAGATGATTCAGCTTCTGCAGATTCCCTGGGAAGAGAGATTTAAAGTAAGGAAACAAAAGCAAAGAGGATTTTATCAGTAGCAGTAGACCCAATCCTGAATCATGATAGAAGGAAGGGGTCTGGGGAAGATCTTTGCTCTTGAAAACATGGTATTAAACTTCTGTGTAAATCCTGTGGACATGCCATTCCTGGAGACATTCTAGCTATTATAAATCTTTGGGCCTGGAAGCTATTAGAAGGATTGTAACATATCAGTGTCAATATATCTGTAAACATATATAGGCAGGAGCAAACTCTCTGCACTGACATTTCTGGACTGTTTCAAAGGCAACTTATCTACAGTACACTATTGTAGTTTAACTTTAAAATGCATATTTAAGGTGCGGTTAAACAATATGGAAAAATTAGCTGTGATCCCATTACATTGTTACATTAGATCAACATATACATTAAGGCCTTAAGTTTTTGCCATAGCAGATATACTGTAATTCCAATGAATTGTGCATTGAACTTCAAAATAATAAGGAAGAAAGGTAGACTGCGATGTTATAATGTAAGAAAATCTCTTTATTTGTTTACCATCTCTCTTTCAGATTTGTCTGGATCTGGTAGAACTACTCTATTACTTGGCAAATTCTCCTCTGGGTTCCATTGCTCTTCTAGATTTCCAACCAAGGCAATTTGTTATGGTGAATGGGCTCCTGAAAGTTACAGACCTGGATGATGTGAGCACTGAGGAGCTGTCTTGCAAAAGGGATCAAGATTGCATTCTCAAATTCCCCACAAAAACCTTCTTTCTCAAATGTGTCAGCCATAGGAACTGTAAAGGAATAAATGAGAAACGGAATCTTTTCAATGCATACCGGTAAGTTGGATAAAGAAAAACCGGTAAGTTTAAAAGAAAAAGAACTGGAGAAGAACATCATCACATCCATGTATTTTTAGCATTTTCTTTCATGTAGTATTTCTTTCTTTTTTTTTTGTCAGACTTCTCCAACTACTGTATTCTGCCGTATTAGATTGCAATCCTCAGAATTCTGTCTATGAAGACCAATGTGTCTGGAACTCTGGGTCTGTTACTCAATACATCTGGAAAGTGCTAATTTATAGGAAGTTGTTCTACATTACTATAATTCTTTAAACATTAGTGCATGTTGCATGATATTTTGACTAAAGTTATCATTCATAAATGCTTTTCCCTGGAAACCATATATTAAGTTACTTTTTGTTTGCTTTCAAAAATTCCTCAGGCTTGGGGAATAGCATACTGGACAGTATGTACAGTACTGTATGTCTGACGTTGATTAGACAAATGGCTAAAAGTAGATGGAAGGAAGCAATGCTGACCCCATCAGTGCTGATAGGTTATACTAAGAATTAAATGAGTGCTTCTGCTAGTTAAATGGATCTCACTTAGAAGGAAGATGGAAGCAGAAAAATCTTACATTTTTCAAGATTTATTTGATGAGAGTAAGGTTTAGATCCAGGCAAACTTAGAGTACTGCTTAGATTCAGGCAAACTTAGGCAGCACTAACAAGTGTCTACTAGCTTACTAGAAAGCAACAAAAAAAATGTAAGTTGTAACAGACAGCAGATCTGAAGAAGTATTCTTTGTATTAATTTGTATGAATATAACATTGTTCAAAATTTTGCTGAGATAGAAATAGTAGTGCTTATGTAAGTCTTCTTCCTGCATGACTGACTTTATTAGAAAATGAAAGGTAGCACTACTCATTCTCAGAGCAACTAATATATGGGGGGCACCAGGTTGGAGCAAGTTGAGTATCACCTGGGTAACTAAGGTTGAGAGACACTTGCAATATATGTCTGTTTAAAACATGATTTCGTTGCTGGAAATACATGATATACTGTTGGTCTTTTAAAAAGCCTTAACCCAGAGGCCTCCCTTGGCATTGGGCCAGGATGTTGGACAAGGTTGGTTTGGTAATAGTTTTTCATTGAATATTTTTCTTTTTTCTCTTTTAACCCCAGAGTGGCAATTAATGACTTGGGTGGCCATATAAATTGGATAAATAAGCCAAGATATATTACGGCTTAACATGACATGTAAATCCTGCAGGTGACTTTGCCACAATTAGCTCATGAGAGTGGGACCAAAGATTCAGGCAGTTCTTTAAAATTAGTGTATTGCTCAGTATGCACACTTCCTTTGAATCAGTTAATGAATTTTCATTATATCCTCTTCTCAGGCACAAAAACTGGGTAAATAGTGTTTACAAATGGGATATTTCGAATATGTTCCAATTCACTTCTGGGAGGCTCATGGACAAAACTGGAAGCATCATTTCATTAACAAGGATATTTGAGAAAATGTTAATTTGTTTCATTATGGGGTGGACCAAACATATCAATAAATATAAATAAAAAGCGTTGGTGTAAAGTAGGATAAGACAGATTTTTCTGTTCTAAATTTAGCTCTAGCCAAGAAGCTTCAATTTCGTTTTGTTAGAAATTATAAGATTTAAGTTTTTTATTATCAATCTTTACTAAAATTTGGAAGATTTCTGTTTTAATATGTAAGGTTTTATATATGTTTTTAGGTATTTCTTCACTTATCTCTTACCTCATACTGCACCCATTGCTTTGCAACCAATTTTGAAGGACATCTTGAATGCCACAGGTACGTGCTAGTTCAAAATGTTAAAGATATGTTTGAAATGTTTATATAAATAAGAACTGCTTTACAGTATTTTTCGCCTTACAACATTCTTCTTCCTCTGCATGTAGGTGATTTACGATATGGAACAAATGAAACTTTACGAGCTTTCCAAAAGGTTTTGCATTTGTACAAGTCAGGACTTTATCTGCAGAAAAAGCCTTCTCACTTAAAAGGTATGGATATCATAACTAGTGAGGAAGATCAGACTAAATGCATAAGGACCTGACCCAGTTAAAATGTGCTTAATTAAAACCCATTGTAATCAGTGGGAAACGCTAGCTTGGTCAACCTAAATCCCTTTGGGATTTGAGTCATTGAGATTTTGATAAAATTAGCTTTCCCTACAAAGGGACCTCTGACTGCATTGAGTAGGATTTACTTCATTTTGGGGGCTTTTCTTTTGAACAACTCTCATGCATTAGTAAATCTATGATGGGAAATGAGGACATACCATACCTTCTAGCGCTGACACTAATGAGTCTCAGCCATATTCCTCTGCTATTATTTATACAACATACATCTGAAAAGTCAATCAACTTCAGAGCAGCCAAGTGTACGTGCTTGATTCCCTTTTAAGATATTATTAGGCATATAGCTATGGCAGTTGGGATTGGCAATCTGGTCTAAATGAACACCCTAGGTTCCTTTCCTAATGCCCACTTAATGCTCATATGATATTTTAAAAATATTGTTTTAATAAAACCAACATATAAGGAAATGACATTTTATAAAACAAAACTTTGACTATTTATGACAATGCTTTTAGACTCCATAGTATTTTACTGGAATATTAGAGAGCTTTGGGGGAGAGGGAGCTAACTTATTTGTGGTATAGATTTTCCTAACCATGGTGGACATTTTGTGAATAGGCAAATTTCCCATGGCAGCCATTTTGTAGGCTTCAACTTTTCTAACGTATCTTAGGCTCCAAAAATGGTCTACTACTACATTAGAGGATAGAGCTTGTGGTCATAGTCTTATTTCTATTTCATATATCCATGGATTGTGTAATGGCTTATCTTCTGAACATTCTAGTTTTAGGTGATATGCTTAGGTCAGTTTCATTACGAATAAGTTTATTGATTTCTTTTGAAATGCTTTTAAAATGTGGGAGATGTTGCTAGAGCTTGAAAATTCTTGGCCTGCTTCTTTTTGTAATAAATTCTACACCCTTCTAAACACAAAAATAAAGTCACTTATGGCATGAAAGATGTCCAAGGAGACAAGAGTTAAAGTTATGGCTTTCCACCCTGCTAATAAAGAGTAGCTTTGGTATGTGTGAGAGAGAAGATTTACGACTGTTTTGCTAGACATGCCTGGGAAGATACGTTCTGGTTGAGATGCAAAATCTTAAAACATCCTTTCCATTTTTCTCATTTCTGAAATACTTCTGAGTTTCCAACAGGTACATAGTAGTAATCCTTTATCTTTTCTCCCTATCCCCAGAATATTTTGTTGTAAAGGGATTCCACAGTACGGATACAGAGGACTATAAGTGTTGGCCTTCATATAGCCCTTTGAGATGCATGTTGTCTGTTCATAACGTAGAAGAAGCTGCCTCCATTTGCAGTTATCATCCACAGTGCCAATATTTTATCATCACTCCACAGAGATCATGGACAGGTGAGAATAGATGGCATTATGAACATCACCTAGGCATTTTCCTCAAAAATCCATAAAAGATTCACAGAAGATCTAGGCATGCTTTTACTTGGATTTGAATAAGTTTAAACTCTGCAGGAAAGATACATTCATGTAGTGTAACACTACCAGCTGCTTGCAAGATCTTCCATATTGTATGCAATTTTTGAAAGGGCATTCGTCTGTATATGCATACAGCTCTGTCCATAATCAGTTATCCTGGTAAGACAGAATTTCTGATT
Source organism: Protobothrops mucrosquamatus (assembly GCF_001527695.2). Taxonomy (NCBI): domain Eukaryota; kingdom Metazoa; phylum Chordata; class Lepidosauria; order Squamata; family Viperidae; genus Protobothrops; species Protobothrops mucrosquamatus. The sequence goes on from NW_015386230.1 coordinate 1,744,833, forward strand.
CAGAATAGGTTATCAGCATATTTAGATAAAAGCACTTATAAAAATCTTTGCAGATCTGTCAACAGCTTTAGAAATACCCAAAATAAAAAGATGTAGGGGATATCTCCACATCCTGTATTTTAGTTCTACTCTGGGGAAAGTGATCATTCAAAACATTCAAGGTAAGTAGTTTTTTTTAATGTGTTGGCTTCATCTGTTTTATCAGCTTCACAGATTTTGCTCTTGCTTAAACTGAATTTTGTTTGTCTTTAAATAATACATTTTAAATCTATTTTTTCCTGTATTGCTTAGGTGCCATCAGGCACAAATTTAAGATATGGTATACTGAGATGCATATTTCCAGTCATGAAGCTACATCAAATTCCCTTCCTTCCTTCCTTCCTTCCTTCCTTCCTTCCTTCCTTCCTTCCTTCCTTCCTTCCTTCCTTCCTTCCTTCCTTCCTTCCTTCCTTCCTTCCCAATTGAAACGGATTTACTCTGATTAAATAACTTTTGTAACTACCAAAGACAGGATAAGTAATGCGTGTTGTATACAAACTTTTGTATAAAATACCTTGGGTATCCAAGATAAAGGTTCTAAAAATGAGAACTGCTTTTATAATATTTATGATAATTCTTTTTATCTATATTCCCAAAGCAACATGCTTCATGAATGTCCTTTAATTAACATCAATTACAATCTTCCAATGAAGATTGTGTCCAATTTTGTCTGACATTTCTACAGACATCTGAGCGTTAATGCAAACCATAGAGGCAGATTGAGCAGTCAAGTATTTGCACTTTTCTCTATTTGAACAATATATTAATTGTATAATCAATATGGTTAATATATACCAATTATCTTAATAAATTATATTAGTTATATTAATTTTGTGTTTCAGTGCTTTCTAAAAATCTTATAGCTTAGTGATGAAGTTCCCAATTTCTGTTCTTGGTGTCTTCTTTTAAAATAACTAGCACAGTGGTTCTCAACCTGTGGGTCGGGACCCCATTTGGGGTCGATCGACCATTTCATGGGGGTCGCCAAGCAAGGCTGTCCACCATTTTTTTTGTCCGCCATTTTTCCCCCCCTTTTCCGGCGGGTGCCTTACCTCCCTTGGGCTGGGCCAGCTGGTGGTCGGCCTGCTCCGTCTCTGCTGGTGCAGGGGGCGGAACCACGCATGCGCAGCACTCCCAGGCAGGGAAAGTCCTCGACTTACGACCGGTTGGGTAGTCCTCGACTTACGACTGGTTTAGTCCTCGACTTACGACCGGTTTAGTCCTCGACTTACGACCGGTTTAGTCCTCGACTTATGACCGGTTGGGGTCGCGGCATTAAAAAGGTTGAGAACCACTGATTACTAGCATAATCAGGAAAGACCATATTGTCTGGCAATACTAAGCCTAGATGGAATACTATTGTGTTCTATTTAGAACATGCTTGCAGGAATTTTCTGCTTATGGAAAGGAATTGTTTATCAATAATTTCAATAGTCCAGTGTTCTCTGGAATGGAATGGAAATACCCTTAGAACTGTTTCTTGAGCTGATTGTTCTATGAGAAAAAAAATGTTAGAACTCCTAACATAACTTTGCTTATGCATGCTGGTAACTGATGGTGTCTGCTGATAGCATCAGTCTGCATCCCTATCTAAGAAAAGACCCATTGCAGAAAGATAAAGGCAGGAAGACACCCTTTCTTCCATTTTTATAATAACTTCTCCCTTGTTATTCCTAACAAAACCGTCCTCGCAAAAGCTTGGCAGAATATAAAAACAGGGTTGACTATTAAAGGACTAACCCAAATGCCAGCAGGTCAGTTCTTGAGTGATGACTGACTGACTTCCTACTACTACCACTTCTTGTTTTTGATATTAACATTAACAAATCATTCTACTGCCAGACTCCTACCCAGTGGTGGGATTCAGCTGGTTCGCACCACTTTGGCAGAACCGATAGCTAATTTTTTGTTGCCCAGGCCCAGAATGGACTATCTATGTGCCTAGTGCTAATTGGGACTGGCCTTGTTTAATTTTCAAGTCCAGACAATCAGGTGATAACCCCAGATTATTTTTGTTTAATAATAATAAACTTCTGTAGACAAATTAGCAGGGAAAGGGAAAGGAGTAATATACCTAAAGCAGTGCTGTATTCGTTACATTTGAGTCTGAAGATTTTCCCAACCTGGAGACTGCCAGATATGCTGGATTTCATATCCCACCATTTACATATAGTACACCGCTAGTTGAGGATAAAAGGAATTTTAGGTCACCTAGAAGGCATCAGGCTGGGCAAGGTTGTTTTTTAAAAGCATAAGGCAGCTTTTTCCAATGCTTCCAGATGTCTTGGATGACAACACCAACACCAGCAAAGCTCGAGTATGTGTTAAATATGCCCTGAAGATGTTGATTGATTCTGCTCCAGTTTGTGACATACTTTATACAATCTAACTGCCCTCTTGACAATAGCACTATGTTGTTGAATTACTTTATCAATTTCTCCCCTCCTTCCCTCTTTCCACCTTTATGACCAGAAGGGGAATTTGCATTATTAGGACTTTAGAGTATGGTGTGGAACATCCGTTGGCCCTTTTTGTGGGGGGTATTCTATAGAAATACAGGAATCCTGTGGTGGCCAGGATCTAAAGCATTTCTGGAGTACAATAACATTTCCATTGTACCATTTAATCTTAACCTGTGTATAATTATCTTATTTACTGTTGTCAATATTCTTAGTCCTTTTTCACAGCATTTCAATCCTTCTTTTCCCCTTCAGGGCGTCCTCTTGCTATTTTTCAAAGCAATTTGACCTACTTAATTCCAGGTAGCACCATGAAGGTTTATGTTAAACGATCTGCATCTTCAAGAGGAAGCCTTTGATTGAGATTCTAGAGAAAACTTGGCATTGTTACTGGGACTAATGCTTTCAACACCAATGGATTACATTATTTCTGCTGTGAAGCAATTATCAACACTAGTTTTATGTGAACAAATATTTCAATAATCAAAGCTCTTTATTCAAGAACTTATCCAACACAGGGGCATTTTGTAAACTGTTCCATACTTAACAACTATGCAAGTCTCAATTTCAGCCACCATTGGGATTGGATGAGTTGGCTTTATATACATTCAAATGTGTTTCTAATTTTTTATGTTTTAAAAAAGACAAGCACATAAATGCATTTATTTTTTTATGGAATTATCCTTCGGGGACACATTAATATAGGCTTTCTTTAATATATGCTTTTTTATATACACAATTTCCCTGAATTTAGACATTGTACACTATTTTATAACTAAGCAATGTGCAATTGACAAGAAACCCAATTAATCTGTGTATTATAATTTATTAAATGTATGCCACCCACCTCCCAATGACTCTGGGCAGCCTGTTAGTCTAGGAAGTACAAATTAATGTTGATATACACTTGATATTCTTTCTTTAGAGTTTGGGAAAGATATTTGTTTCTGGATTTACTGTGTTTTTTAATATTTATTTTTTCTTCCATTCAGTTGTGTCCAACTCTCAGAGACTCACTAGACAAGTCCCTACCGTTTTCTTGGCAAATTTTTACAGAAGTTGCCTTTTGTAAAAAGGTTTGTCACTGCCTCCTTCCTAGGGCTGAGAGAATGACTGGCCCAGGATAATCCAGCTGGTTGTGTGCCTTAGGCAGGAATAGAACTCAGTCTCCTAGTTCCTAGCCTGATGTCTTAACCATTATATCAAGCTGGCTGTTTTTTGTAATATTTAAGTTTATGTAGATATGGTTGAGCAAGTGCAAATGCACACAGTCGAGAGAAGGGTTTACCTACCAGTAGATCTTTGAATGAGTGGCAGCTGACTTGCAAAAAATTCTAACCATTTATCATTTTCAGTAACATTATTCTGGTACTCAGAACAGGTCCATGTTTTAATGTGTCATTCTAATTTGCACCCATTTCCTTGTGTATAAGGAACTTCTCTTAACAACTCTCAGGACAGATTTTTAACATCTGTAAACCAGAAATCTTTACTTCTTTACATTTTAACAGCACTCAGCAGCAAATTCCTTCGCCCCCCCCCCCATCCTTACATCCTGCCAGAAGCCAAATTAAAGTTTGAATTTTGCTCAGCCTGTTTTATTTCCTTTCTGTCTCACAGGCATGTTTATCTAATTTAAACTGCCCTTGAGGAGAGAAAGTTAAACCTTTCATTAAAACTGCTGATGACACCTTTGAAGGATAAATATTTCCAAATTACTGTTTTCATTTACTTCGATTTCCCTAACAAAAGATATTTTAAGGGACTTTGCATCTGATTATTTAAATTTCCAGCATTTCTTCAGGTTAAATTTAACTTTTTCCAGTTTCAAACCTTAAAATAATACCGTAGCTTGAACTTATTGTCATTGAATAATGAATGCGGTCTGCAAAAACAAAAAGATGAAACACAGATATTTACTTTGATTATTTTAATTCAGTGTGATTAATTGTGATATGTTTAAAGTTTTGTACCAATCTTGGAGGTTGTTCAGTATTACTTTCAGTGAAAGAAATCCTGCTGAGCAAAATGTTCAATTACTTGTATGTATATCTATGAGTTTTCTAAAAAGAAATATATTTTTTTTTCATTCTGATAATGGATTGTTGTCCCTTTAAAAAAAGTTTCATATTTTCCAGTTTAGTAATAAAAAAAATTAAGATGTCATTGAATACTACTTTCAATTCTTAACATGAACGTTCTAACTTTAGGGAAAAACTAGTTACTTCATTTATCATCCTTTCAGTTCATAGTTTCATATAATTATTAAACTTGTATGCCACCGGATTTTCAATGATACTAGGCAGCCAAGGAAGTTAGAATAAAACAACCAAGGAAGTTAGAATAAAAAAGATACGAAGCACTATAAAATGAGGGGTCTCATGCTCTTTTACAAAGGCTTTGGTGAAGAGTCAGATCTTCACAGCTCTTCTAAACAACACCAGAGTGGGAGCCATCCAGATCTTGGTGAGAAACCTCATTTCAGAGGACAGGAACTGTTACAGAGAAGGTGTGCTTCTAGAGTCCTAACAAAATTGTTTAATCAAAGAAAAGTAGAGCACACCAACTATAAATCATGATTCTTGGAAAAAAACTGCTACTGAACTTAAAGCTATTAACCATTCAGAAAATAACAGATGTACAAGAATATACTTTGTAGCTAAGGTGACAGGTTTAGATGTGATTGACAGGAGAATCTATGGGAATGCAGATGTATAGAGCAGTCAAGGAAGATCCCATGCTAAACTACAAGCCCAGTTAGTGAACCATCATGACAAGCTGCAAATAACACATATAGTATGGTCTATGCATGAATGGGTTCAAGTGTAGCTTACTGCTGAGACTATCTGGGCATCATGGAAGAAAGCTTAGCCTCATAGCAAAAGTTTTCATTTAACTGTAGCACAGGAGCACTTAATGTGTACACACACATATTGAATATAAGAAACCTCTATAGCACAACCTTCCTCCAGAAGCGAACAACCTGCCTCCAGAAGCGGTGAATGCTCCAACACTGGAAGTTTTTAAGAAGAGACTGGACAGCCATTTGTCTGAAATAGTATAGGGTTTCCTGCCTGAGCAGGGGGTTGGACTAGATGACCTTCAAGGTCCCTTCCAAGTTTACTATTATCATTATTATTATTATTATTATTATTATTATTATTATTATTATTATTATTACTACTACTACTATCTGGATCCCAAATCATATCCATTCTAGAACAATGTTTTAAGAAGATCAAAATTCTTAGGTGGTCAACATATTTTCCAGAAATTCTCCTATCCTACTATGATATGAAAAATACTGTATGTTTTTACAGTTGATGATTAAGGGTGATACGGAGACACTGATTGATTTTAAGGGGCAAATTATTACATGGCAGGAATTCTAAATCTCTGCTCCTGCTGCTTTTTCATGGATGTGGGATAAACAAAAATCCCTCTTCCAGGCATGGGGAAAGTATCCTGAAGAAGACATACTGAAAGAGAAAAAAGATTCAGAAGTGAAAGGAACAAGTCCTCACAGTTCCTATAATAATGCTGCTTGCTCTTACACAAATTACTGGTAAAATTTAAATAACTGCAGCATCCTTCAGCTGCATTTTACTGGGTGTGCTGTTACACACACTTGCTATTGCGTTATATTTTGGCTCAAAGGCAATTTAATAATACGATGTTCCCACTGTACTTTAAGCTTGCCTATACCATCCATGTTGACTTATGATTCTAGAATACATATTTTGATCCTTTGGGGGCAAAAGTTGACATTCTGTGGCAGCTCTAAGTAACCAGAGGTTTGCACCAATGCAGTATTTGGATACTGTTGATGTGTGTTGCGAAGGCCTCGTTAACTACAATTGCACACCCCTTCTTTGCCATTATAATGCAACTCTGCTCTGTAAAAGTATGGAGAAAGTAATTCTTCTTAGAAAGGAAGCCATGAGCACTAATACTATTTAGCAGAAGAATAAAGCTACTGACAAAGATCTGGTTATAATGGTGACCTCTCTAAAGGGGGGGTTGCAATAGAAACAAAAACAGAAACAAAAGATTACTCATCTGATGTCAGTTGCTTTGGATGAGTAAGAGATAATGGCTTATCTTTCCTACCTTTGGACCTTGGAAGATAAAATCAGTAATATACTCTCAATATGGGAAGTCAGCCAAACGCTATCACCTATTATCTTGAATACGCTATCACCTATTATCTTGAATACATGGTAATGCTTTCAGCAACTTAGTTCCCATGAAAATTGGCTGCAATTTAAAAAAAACAACCCAGTCAATCTCTAATCCTTTCAGATTGCAAACATTTCATATTTCTTCTAAAGTTCTTTTTGTCATGTCCTAATGTTTTAAAATAAAACGATTACAGGTAGTCCTCGACGTACGACCACAATTGAGCCCAACATTTCTATTGCTAAGTGAAAGAATTCTTAAGTGAATTTTGCCCTATTTTATGAGTTGTCTTGCCACAGTTGTTAAGTGAATCACTGCAGTAGTTAAGTCAATGACATAGTTGTTAAATGAATTTGGTTTCACCATTGACTTTGCTTGTCAGAAGGTCTCAAAAGATGATTACATGACCCTGGGACACTGCAACCGTCATAAATATGACTCAGTTGCCAGTTGATCACATGACTATGGGGATGCTGCAATGATGTGTGTGTGTGTGTGTGTATTTATTTTTTGTCTTGATGTTTGGTGTGAATTAATGATCTGTGATGACTTTGGACATTTTCATCAAATAGCTGCTGTCACGAACTTTTTAAGGATGCAAACAGCAGTCAAAGAAATTTCCTCTGTGGTGTCTGATTCCATTTCCAGGTGTAAGAAGATTTAATTACTGAATTTGGAGCAGCTATAAAATTTATGCTAACTGAGCCATCGTCTCCAGGCAGCTCACTGGATTATTTATGCCATTGACTAGAAATATCTGATGGGTTTGCAAAAAACTTCGTGATCGCCAGATTGCAACAAGAGACCCACCCAGTATCACATATATGGGTGGATGGTTGTACAAATTGAATAAATACTGTACATAAACAAATCTTTTTATAGACTATAGAATCACAGTACTTTCCCAAGTGGATTCTCCCATTTAAAGAAGGAAAGAAAATGCTTCATGTTAAAGGCAGGTGCTTGTTTGAACCGTGTTGCCTTCAGAGATGTCGTACAGAGATATTTTCTTACCTATCTACTGTTAATTAGGCTGCTATGTTATCTCTAAGGAAACTCGGAGCATCATTTTTATTTTTCAAGTATTGATGCCCATAAACTGAGCATGAAAATAATAGCTATAGCTAGTAATTAATATTCAGAATATAATGCCTTTGCTCCTGAAAACAGTACAGACCAGACTGTGACTAGAATCATTCATGGATTTGAATTTGTCACAAGAAATTGTTTGTTCCTTTTTTAAAGATGTCAGGGTAGATGGCCTTCACCCATCTGGCATAATTGACTTCAGAAAACGCCCTACTGGTAGGAAAGAGAAAACCTTTCCTTAATTACTCTTTCCCTACCATACAGTATATAATCTACACACTCAAGTCCTCTGCTCTCAAGTTGTCTTTTTTTTCCTAGGCTAAACAAGTCTCAGTTATAACTTTCTCTTATAGTAGAATTGCCCCAGTCTTTTTTATCATTGTAGTCGTGTTGAGGTGTCATTATGGTAGAAATAGTCCAGATAAAGACATCATCTGTTTCTATAAAGGCATTATGTTGGGGCTCATTTTGAGATTGAGCATATCAATAAAATGAATGATAAAAATGACAGGTGGTAATTTTATGTAAATTTTCTTGTCTAACCCCAGGATAGAATTTGGTTTTAACAAAGGGCCCCCATACTGAGTTATTATTTACATTCAACTATCCATCACAGCCTTTAAATTGTCTTTTCTTTTCAGTTCCCAGGGGCTCAGCTCTCATCAACATATATATGAAGACGTTTTTGTCTCCATGTGCATTACTTTAGTTTTCTTCTATTCCTTATACTGAAAGGCATTTCCCTTTTAATGCCCATTTCCCTACTTTTAAGAATTCCTTTCAGAGTTTCTGGCTTTCATTTTAACCATTCAAATAGCGTCAACAATCATCTCACTACATATCCTAGATACACAGAAATCTCACTTTATTTCTGGAGTTATATGTTGCTTAAACTCATAATATCTAGGGTGTCTGAGGAGCCATCTCACCCTGCTCCATTTGTTCCAGCAAAAAGAGCCCACTTCAGATCCTATCAGCCAAAGAATTTCGGCTGGTGGGTCCAAGAGAGGAGCCTTTTCATCTCTGTTCATTGGAGGTGAAGACTATCCCTACGATCCTGATCTTCAAGAAGAGCCTAAAAATGTGGCTCTGCTGTTTGTTCTGGGCCCCCGACAGAGGCCTGTTACTTGGAGGATGGCTGACAGGGTAGAGAAGATTCTCATCCATAGGCCATCCCTCATCTTGATTTAGGGTTGCCAGGTGTCCACTATTTGAGTGCACAGTCCGCTTTTTTCACATTATGTTCACTATTTTTTTCCACAAAATAGTGGACATTTTTTTATTCAAAAGCTTTATGATGAAATGGTACGTAATCTAAAGCTGTACAGTCTACTTTTTTTACTACTTAACCCCCCCCCCCCGCTTGTCCGCTATTTTTTGGAAGCAGACCTGGCAACCCTATCTTGATTCTTAACTTTCAGCTTTTCTATTCATATTTTTACAAAATTAATTGTTTTTAGCACTTTTTAAACTTTTTATTATACTGTGAGCTACTCACAGACACTGTATTAGTAAGATGGCATAAAAATTATTTATGTATATGTATGTATATACACACACACACACACACACACACTTAACAGCAATTTTGTTACATCCTTGGAAAAATGAGTAGCAAAAACGTGGACAAAAGATTTAGATAAAAATTAAAATATGTTTTAAAAGAATATTTTTCTATTATTAATTATGGGAACAGAGATGAAGTAACACCAAACAACATGCTTTAAAATTATTTTTAAGAAATAGGAGTGAAATGATCATAGCCCTAAGAAAGGGATAAGGTCAAGATGTTTAGTGAGTACTTTTAGAGAGGTAGCTCAGTTGCAGCCTTTATCAGCAATTAATTTTACTAGAGGAGCTGGGTGACCAAGTTCCTTTGGTAATATACCAAAACATGATATAAGCTTTCTCCACCTCATACACTTATGGCAGGATCAGATGCATGAAAGGCTACAGATAATTATTTATTTGTCACAAACCAACAGGCAAGCACCAGAGCTACTATCTTAACTGACCATCTTAACATAAGGTCCAACCAGGTACAACTGGAATTTGAAATGCATTGTATTTGGAAGACATTGCACTGGAGAAGGCTGCATTTATAAATTCTCAGGTTTTCAAGGTTAACTCCTTGGGGTGAAATAAAAAGCCAAAATTATAGTGACTACATATATTAAACAAATAGCATGTCTTACGTAATATTCCTTGCTCTTTAAATGAATGCCAAGCCTGTTTACCTTTGATGTTGCTGTTGGCTTGCACCCATCCATCCAAAGTGTTGTAACTGCATTCTTGAAACATGTTGTGCAGGACTGCAGCCAAGGTTTTTAAAAAAATCTACCCACCCAACCAAGCAACTTAGATTTCTTAACTACGTAATAGCAAGCCAATTTCTTATGATTTTTGCCCAAGTTGCAAGTATCTGAATTTGATCTCATGACCATGGGGATGCTGCAACGGTCATAAGTGTGAAAAAATGTCATAAGTCACTTTTTACAGTGCTGTTGTAACACTGAATGGTCACTAAACAAACTGTTGTAAGTCAAAGACTACTTGTACAAAGAAAATGATGATGGTATCTATGTATTATTCTGTAAGAAAGAAAGTATTCTGCATCATAATTATCGAGCAGCTAATGTTCCATAATAAGCCAATTGCTACTTTGTGGGAGACAACTAGTTATTTTTCATGTCTAGATTATCTACTTTTCTCTTGAATACTTTTTAAAAATGTTTTGCATTATTACGACATCTGAGAGAGAGAGAGAGAGAGAGGGAGGGAGGGAGGGAAAGAGGGAGAGAGAGAGATCATTTCAGGAAAGAGGAATATCCCTCTTCTTAAAGTACCATAACAGTGATGGATATTAAAAACGCTCACCTTTGCATTCTTTCTTATGGCAAACACTTACCTGAGATGGATGGATATTAGAAATTCAGAGGAACCTTCCCTGTCTCCTCCCCAGGGTATTACTGAAGCAATTAACAACAAAAGGGAAACAAAAGAAGATCAGAGGAAAAGAAGCAGCCTAGCAAATTGTGGAGTAAAAAGTACATAAATATAAAAAATGTAACTAATGTTTTATATTTCTTTAAATACATAAATATGCAGATGAAAGGAGGCACATGGTTTGCCAGATGTCCATTCTTGCTATTAGCCTCTATCCTAATTATATGTTGCCTGATCTGCTGCTTTTATACTGGTGACAATGATTTAGGATGTAGGGCAAGCAGAAAAAACAAAGTAAGGTCACCTTCTTGGGTTTTTTGACTGCCTGTGACTTCACCAGGCCCAGCAATAAAAATGCTCAAGCAAACTAGTGGAAGAACATCTTTGGCACAGAAGGTTGTCTCCCCCCCCACACACACATATGATGAGTAAGATTTCTTTTTCCTTGCAAGAGACTCAAAGCATCAAAATTATGGCCAAGTGAATGTTGTTCTTCACATTAGGTTAATGTTGGAAAGTACAAATACATACAAATTACAGCATTGGAAAGAGTTTTGTTAGATCATCCAGTCAAATCCTAGGTTGAAAGAGGGAAAGCACACCAACTGATGATGGATAACACTATACATGAAAAGAAGCAAAGAGCAAGATATTTTCCCCTCCCTTAAAATATTAGGAACCAAATATAGCAATGGTGGCTATTCTAATACCAATCCCATTGAATCACACATTCACAACATGACTATTAATATACCCATTTGGAGCTTCCACTCATTCTGTTCAACTCAATCCAGACAAATTTCTGTCCTATGTATGGTTTGTTTAGAGATGTTTAGACGGTCCTTAAATTCCATCTCTGCTGATCAGTTGTTTATTTTACTTACTTTGTACAGCATGTATATACAACACTGGCTTCTCTAGGCTCAGGAGAGAAGACAATCTTTTAGAGATAGAAAAGCACTTCTATAACTTGCCATTTCTACCCCCCCCCCATCCCTTAAGAGAAATCTGGAGCTGATCTGTGATAATTTCTACTGCTGCTGGCCTCCAAATGTTTTGTGTTCCTTCCAGCAAGGAAAGTAATACAGTCAATAATGCAATCTCTCATTTATAGGTCACATGGTATGTACCCATCTAGTGATTAGCACATATAAAGAAACTACAAAACTGAGTATATATCAAACTAAAATTCAGCTTGAAATATAAGATTGTGCCCCTGGTGTGCAGAAGTTGATCAAATCAGCACTTAAAATGTATGTCTATATCAGCAATGCATCAGACTTGTGAGGTAGGCCAGTCAGGATGTATGCCTAGATGAACTATTTCTACTTTATTGTAAGGTTACATTAACAGAATTTTGCAAGTCTAAAAGTATATTTCTTCCTCCCCCACTTCCCTGCCAGTCATCTTTCAGTCCAAGAAAGTAGGGAGTGTCATTAATCCATTAATCATTAATGGATTAATCATTAATGGATTAATCCATTAATCAGTGGAACAACTTGCCTCCAGAACTTATGCATGCTCCAACACTGGAAGTTTTTAAGAAGAGATTGGACAACCATTTGTCTGAAATGGTATTATAGAGTTTCCTACCTGAGCAGGGGGTTGGACTAGAAGATCCCTTCCAGCTCTGTTATCCTGTTATTCTGTCTCTTCTAAAACATTTGCCATTTCCACATTTCTTCTGGAGGCTAAGCCATCCGTTTTCCTGGGCATGGCTCTTCCCCATTTCCCAAGGTCATTCCTATATGGCATTATAGGGACAAAGGCCTCCATTTTATCTGAGATTAAGACATCTGTTTGAGAGGTGCTTAATTGGTTGCATGAGACATACTAGTTCTGTCCTACAACCTGTCCTGATGCTCACCCCACTCACTTTATTTAGTGGTAGGTCTTTCCAAATAAACTGGCATTTATAGAAGCTTTTTTGCCTTTTTCCCCTCAACCTATGACCACAACTTTTTGTGGCAAAGCAAAGCAGTTGTTAACCAAGTCATGCCAATTTGATGATCTTTTTGCCATGGTTGTTAAGTGAATCACTGCAGTTCTTAAGTGAATCATAGTCATTAAATGAATTCAGCTTCCTCCATTGATTTTGCTGTCACAAATACATGCCAGTTGCCAAGCGTCTGAATTTTGGTCATGTGAGCAGGAGGTGTGGCAACGGTTGTACTGTAAGTGTAAGGACCACCTACAAGTCACTTTTCCCAGTGCTGTTGCAACTTCAAATGGTTGCTAAATAAACAGTTGTAAGTTGAGGACTACTTATATACTGACTTCCTACCAAGTCACTCTTAATAACACTTCCAAAGAAACCTAGGATTCTCAGGAGTTAAAACAAACAGATCCTGTTTGGACTAAATGGGCTGACAAGTGTTTGAATTAGAAACTACCGGTACATCAGAAATCCTCTAGATATCGCATATTTATAGTTGTGTTTCTTTAATCACTCAAGTAGTGGCAAATTTGCCTGTCCTTTATTTAGTTTTTATGGGAAAAAAACACTAGAAATTAGAACAATCTTCAATGTATGATTTGATTTGATGATTTATATGCACATTATCTTTGCTTCTTATATTTTTGCAGGCAGTTTTATCTGTTTTCAAATTGTCTTCTGTTCCCTGTTTTGTAAAAGTGTATTATTTTTACTTTTTAGAGGCAATGTCAAGTATATTAAGATTTATATCTCCATTATCAATTGTAATTATTTTATAGATTTAGAAGGGTATTGCAGAGTAAATAGTGAAGGCTTACCAATCTCAGAAAAATGAATTAATCATGAAAACTAGACAGTTTCCTCTGAATGAGAATTGTAAATTGGGCATTTGCTGAGGTAACATCAAGTTAGATGGATGGCCTTTCTCTTCAGTGTCACTCTTGACAGTTACTTTGTAAGCTGTTGTCAAATAGTGATATTAATTTTTCACAACTGATTATTTTTAGGCCATTTTATATTCCCAGGCAGTAGCCAATCAACGCCATGTTCAATTAATATAAACTAACAATGAATTGTGTTTTGTTATCTAAAGCCAAAAAAATGCTGGTAGTGCTCTCTCCATTACCTTAAAACTCCTGAGGGGAAAGCAATATAGACATTTGAGTGTTCTGCAAGAGATAAAACAGTGCATTTTAAAAGGGGCAGTGAACTCTGTGGAGGCATGGCAGCCAAGCAGGCTTAGATTAATGTTATTTTTTTTTACTCTCATAATATGTGATAGGCACCCATCGCCTCCAGCAGGAAAGAACAGGAAAAGGCAAATGCTTCAGAAATGTAACACAGCATACAACATTCTGATTGGAGGCAGAGAAAATGAAAGGGTAATTTCAATAGATTTATGCAGGAGGATAAATTCTTCAGCCAGTTTTAGCAAATGTCTGCAGCAAAAATTCTGCCAGCAGCCTAAGTGCCATGTGATGTCCTTTGTATCAGTGTTTTTCAACCTTGGCAATGTTAGATAGATGGACTTCAACTCCCAGAATTCGCTAGCTAGCATGCGGCACTGCCATATTGTCTCAAAAAGGACACACTGCTGACCATTGCAGGGATGAACATAATAGCCTCTCACAAATAAAAGTCAAATAAATAAACACTATTCTAAGCCTGCATGATGTTTCTTTTTTTTAAAAAAAAAATATTGCATATCAACCTGATTCCTATCTCCTTAAATGCACAACTTCACAGAGGAATCCAAAGAAGGTACCGATGGATATGGAGTGAGGGAGAACATGTAAAGTAATAAATGGATTTTATTTTCTTGTGCTTATCCAACAGTATTTATTAACCAGATGTAATTTATTAGACATTATGGAACAACTTGAATGAAAATAGAGCATAGCTGCTTCTTTTCCCTCCTTGCAAATAGTAGAGATTAATTCTGTCTGATCCTGGCCTTCCTCCAAATTTCTTGTTTAAGAATAGTCTTCAGCAGCGTGACATATGTACATTACTGAACAAATCAAACTCCATCATCTGGGCTCAGTCTATGTGAGAATCCAGTGCACTCATTAATCCAAACTATTTGGGGCTGATCAGCTTATTAGTGCCTTATCAAAGGAGACTTCATTTTAAAAAATGATTAATAAAAAAACAATAAAAAAAATAGTTTTAGCAGGGAAATTAGTGGCTACAGGTAGTCTTTGACAATCTGTTTAATGACCATTTGAAGTTATAATGGCACTGAAAAAGTGACTTATGACTGTTTTTCACACTGATGACCATTGCTATTCCTCATGGTCACATGATCAAAATTCATGACCCCTTTCATGAAATTCATGAACCGTCATAAATATGAATCAATTGCCAAGCATCTGGATTTTTATCACAGTGATATCGGAAGTCTGTTATGTCACATGATGTCTTAAAAATTACATTGCTTAATGACACAGTTGCTGGTCACACTTGTAGTCATTAAGTGAGAATTTGCCTATACTCTTTTAAAACCTTTTTCACAAATACTATTATCAAGCTAAGTAGCCTGTATTTTATTTCCATCTTTGATTTTGATTCCTTGTTGCATAAATTTACATTTGTCTTTTTTAAAATTTCATTCTGTTATTTGCAGTGCCCCCTGTTACTGAGCAGTTCACCAGCATTTTTCAATTATAACCCATACATTCAGGTAGATGATTATTACCTTAGGATGCAACTTGCTTGTATTGGACATTTACGTTTA
>NW_015386230.1:1760609-1776745 GCF_001527695.2 Protobothrops mucrosquamatus
TAACTACTGCTGCCACAGAATCTTACTATTGTTTTGAGTTTATTAAACTCTGCTTTTTGGAAGTAAAAAATGCAAGTCTAAATGAGTTCAGCCTAACTTTACCTTAAAATCAAGAACTCTGGTATTACATCATAATTTCCCACTATTGTTTCTGTTACTTCCAGTTCCTTGAATTTGTCTTCATTATTGGTTAGTATCAAGTCACAGTTAATTGTTATCTTCCACCCTCTGCAAAAACAATGTCAATGAGACAAATCAGGAAGTTTTCAACAAGACCACTCTGGCAGAGATTGTTTCTCCAGAGATCATGAGGTAATTAAAGTCCTCATTGAGCTGATAAGTTTCAAATATGGCAGCTGTCATTGCAGTATTTTTTCCTCACTTTTACACATTTGTAGATATGAAAAGTGGAAGGAATTTTTTTAATTGCAAAATGGTGAACATTTGTTAAAGTTGTAAAGAGTGTGTTTAAATGGCTGGGCTAGGAGTGGGGAATGGCTCCGCCCTTTGGTCATTGAAGTTCAGTTTGGACCAGTCACACCTTTTCTAAGCACTTACTTCACAGGATTGTGGATACATGGAGTAATACAAAGGAGGAGTGTGATGTATACTATCTTGAGCTCCTGTACAAAACGTGGAATATAAATCTAATAAATACATACATTAACATGCATAGGCAAGTCTCCCATGATATTTTCCTTGTGCTGAGAAAAGATCAAACCTTTCCATATTTGTTATTTATGCCTTTTTTTGACATATTGGGCATCCTTGATAATCTCTTAGTTGTCAGCTCTTTGCAGAGTAAATATTTCTGCTGATGTTGCAGGTGGCTTGGCCTCTTCCCAAAGAGAAATGTAGTTGTGCTGTGCCAGCTATATGGGGGGAAAATGCTAGCAGCATGAAAAAAATAGTCCAGTCCTAAGGCATTCTTTGAATCCTACTTTCAATGTGTTTGAGAAAGAATCCCTACGAAGCAAACTGCCACTTCTGTATATAACTGGTCCTTCAAAGAGGGAAAGGGGTTATCCAGAACTGCACTTACCATCCCTATTTATTTATAGGATTTATATGGCTGCCTATCTCATAGATGACTCCAGGAGATTCACAATAATCCATTAAAAAAACATAGTTAAAAACAAAAGCACCTTTCCCCCAGGTGCCAGACCAATCATCCAATTTTTTCACAGTCCTCTGGAAGACTAAAAGGGATAGGGATCTCTTTGCTCTCCTGTGGGAGGCTGTTCCAAAGAGCTCCTTGCTAATGTTTGTGTGTGCTTTCTTTTATCTTTTCCCTACATTTTATTATTATGCATATTGTCATTAGTAGTCTTACTATATTAATAGTCATGAAAAATGTAATTATTTAAATACTAGCAAATTAGTGCATCCCAAGGCCTAAAAGGAGAAGTTGCCTTTTGCTGGAGAAGATGGCTTTCCACATATTCCCTAAGAAGAATCTCTTCAGCTCTTTTGCAATTCACTTCATGCAAAGCCTGGCACCCACTGCCCAAATGTTGCGAGAGGTGAGGATGCACTTATTCCTCTTCTCTCTTCCTTGGGAGTCCAATAAATAAGAAATCAAAACTCTAGTGGTGCTCAAGCAAGAACAGTTTTCCTACATGCTTTAAAGAAAGAGTGACAATATGTAGACCATAATATAGAAGCAGAGGAAATACTCTAAATAAGGGTTAAGGTTGTGAAAGGGGAGCATTCCCTTTTTTGGGCTGTATAACAACTCTGTGTGTACTAGTAGCTCATCAACTCAGGATTTCATTTTCTCTCATCTGTGGACTCCTTGGCATCTTAAAGGCACAATGTATATTTAAACAAGTCAGACATTACTCTCATCTTTCAAAGTTCCCAGCAATATTCTCACTCTGCTCTGCCTGATCCTCACTTGGGTCCCTTCTGTCCACCTGACCCTGTTTGTCTTTTATTTCTCTCCTGCCCTTTGGGGGCTCCTGCAACTCTTGATCCTTCCCCAACTGCTATACTAGGCACTTTCCTCCTGGATAAAACCCTGCTGACCTGTGTCTTTCTTCCTTTTCTCTTTCTCTCTTTCTGCTGGGTGTTGCCAACAGAGTCTTTTTATTCTTCTGTAACCCCAAACTGCCCTCTTTCCAGTTCATGGAAAACTGGCTCTGCAAAGCACTGCTGGAAAATCTCTTGTGCTTTCTCTCTTTCCTTTTCATGGGTGGTCTTTCTTTCTCTCTTGTTTTAGACAGAAAAAAGGCTTCCCAGTTTTGTTTGCTCTTCCTTTATCTCTGTAGGCTATCTGTCTTAGGCTACTTTTCCTCTTGTCTTCTTTTTCCCCAGGCCAAATTTCTATTCCATTCCTTCCTGTCCCCAGTATATGTATTTTGTAGTTGCTTTTATATACTGCATCTGTACTTCCACTTATCTCCTTTTCTGAGTTTTTATTCCTTCCTTCCTGTATGTATTTATATGCTCATGCAGCTCAAACCATGTGACTTTGGGAGGGGTATAAAAATAAAATACACATATAAATAATTCTTACAGGATAACAGCACATTAAAGCATACTAAGCAATGGAGATCAGGACTGAAAAACGTCTACATTTCACCCATTGACCCCAAAGCCCAGCTGAGTATCTATTTACCTTAGTATCTCTGGGGATCCTGTTTCCCCTGACTTTTCAAACTGCAGTTAGTTACTAATAACATTTGCAACAAGGGTTTAACTTCTTCGTTTCTGCTGGCAAACTGATCAGACTTCATCAAACTAATTCCTTTAATTATTTCTTGGCCCCAACAGAACCTTCTGTGACATACCTCAATAAAATGAAAGGAATTGTATATCTTATGGGGGGCCTCGAGGGAACAGTATATCCCTATTAATGCTTAATAAAAAATAATCTACCTTACTTTTCTCATAAATCACTTCTCCCCACAGCCCCCCAGTCACACTCAATTTGTTCCACATACTTTCATAAAATTCTAGATCTCTATTCCTATATTTGGGGAGGAGACTTCTGTAACCCAAAGCATGATTTTCAATTATTAATCACATTATGCCATCCTTCATTGACAGAAATGTTATACATGAGGGAAAAGAAGCCAAGGCGCCATTCTAGAAATATTCATTCCGTTGTAAGGCTAGGGTATTTATTCTTTCCATCAAAGAAGAGAAAGGCTAATAAAGAGCTTGAGGGTATCTCATCTATCTTCCATTCTGTGGCTTCAAAGCCAGTTTAAAATGCATAATTAAGAAGTTTGAGTTCTAAAATAGCCTTTACATTTGGTGGAGAGAATTTTTCTGGTATTTTTTTTCCAAAAGGAAGACATAAAAAGAACAATAATCTCTCAGTAGCTATACATATTCTTCTGTAATGAGCAAATACAGCACAAGTTCTATTTCCTTTTAAAACACCGTCATGGTTAGTATTTTCCTTTTAGCAAAGCACCGATAAATTACTTTGTGGTTAACAATGTTCTATCTTTAATTGCAGTATTAAGTTGGCCTGTTGCCTTATATTGGTCAGGTAGATTATGACCAATAGAAAGGTTCAAGGTCAGTTTTTATTTTACAGAAATAGTCATAAACTGGACATAGAATATAATATGAAACAGTTGCTTCTGTAAAGGTATATCATTGTATTTAGATGAATGTCAGAAGCTTTGCCATTTTAATCTATAATTCAAATAAAACAATGCTAGAACCTTGTAACTTTATAAAAAATCTTCTCATTGGAAATAAACAATGAAATAACTAAATTTAAAACCATATTTTTATGGGGAAGAAAGAACTTGCTTTGTTTTGCTTAATTCTTAAAAGTTGGGCTTTAGATCTGAAACATCCATCCTCATTTCTTGTTCTGCATTTATTTGGATCAATATTTGCTCTTTATGGCAGCAAATGTGGAAAATCCTGATTTGGTTGCCAGGTTGTTCAGGCAGAATAGAAGTAAGTTCTGATAGTGATTCAGCTTTGTTTGTGTAAGCCCTCAGGCTTATGTACACAAAACCAGAGTCCCATCAGGCAACACTCTGGGTTTTTCTCTCCACTTTGGTAGGGCAAGTTAACAAATGGTTTGTCCAGGCACAGCAGGGATGGGTTTTCATGGCAATCTTGCTTTATAGGTGAACCCTTGCCCCACCTCCTCAAATGTGCTTGTGCCTCCCAAGGTCACAAGTCAGTTTGAGAATTCTTGTCTTAACCAGTAAACCACAATAGCTTTCTTCTGGTCAGTTTCCAACCAATGTTTCTTCTGCTTTTAATGCACATTACATTTCATTCTTGATGCTTAGCACTCTTTTTAAAAGTGCTGTTTGTCATCAATTGCTTTTTATTTAGGTGAGAAATGGTCATACTTGTGTTTTTATTAACAAGATTTGTTTTTAGCACTGTACCATACACAAGGCAGGTATCTTTAGTGGAAATTATTATTAAACTTTTATGGATTAAAATGAGATGGGTGGCAAATAAATTTCATAATAAATAAATAAAATAAAAATAAGGTACTATTCAAACCTACCTTACAGCCCTTTCTAATGATGGTTTAATTTTCTTGCTATTAAAAGAAAATTAAAAGAATTTTCTCCCAATTTTCAAGGCAGCTTATATGTATAGTTACGAAGCAAAACAATAATTATTAAAGAGATATTGAAAGAACAGCATTATCATAAGAGTACTAATTAAACACTAATTAAAACAGATAAAATGTGTACTGTAATGCCATAAAAATCATCATAATCAGTATGAGGCAGGCATTATGTTCTGTTTAATGGTAGGACTGACCAAGCTGTTAGGCAGTTGCCTGGGGGACATTTTTTACTCTGTTCCTTAGCCATTCATCTCACCTGGAGTAGACTTGTGTATGACCCAGAGCCTATCCTACCTGTATTAAATCAGGAATGAGCAAGGGAGGACCTGTGGACATCAAGTTGGTTATAACGTCTATAACATCTGATATATCTGCCTAATTCTCAAATATGTTATGTTTGCCTGTGTGTGTTTCCCAAGACTCATGACCACATACAGTAAGTTCTCTTGGAAACATTTGAAAGATTTTGATGTTTTCTTGCAAAATGGTCTCATGAGATGTGTTTTCAGATTATCTTTATTTTTAAAAAATAGTTCCCATGCCATTATATAAAGTTATGTAATAACATTTAATGTCTGGAAAGGTTGCATATTCTTCCTCTTAATTAGTGGTGCAGTGAAAGATGCTATCCTCTCTTCACTATTGAAATACAGTTGAACTTATTTCTCTGTGTGGAGTTGAGAAACAGGTAACATCTTGTCTTTCCCCTTAGGTAGCAATCTGATAAAACCAGTTTAAAAGGTTAAAACAATAAATACATTAAAATTAACAAGAAATAACTAAGCTAGTGGGGGTATACAAGATAGCGGAGGTGAGATCTTCTGTTTAATTTTCATTAACACCTTTAGGGTGACACACCATTATGGACTAATGTCTACTACATAACTGCATATAGTACTTACATATCTGGCTAACATTTATCTGTCATGCTGGCTATGAGCTATCTATATCCATTTCAAATGCCTGTTCATTTTTTATGCATGGTCTCATTCTGGCTTGACCCATGTTATGAGGTTGGATTGTAAATGCTACAGAAAAGCATTACAAGAAGCAAAATATATGTATATATTTATATATTTAAGCATTTATACATTCCATCATTTCTCAAAGTTATTGAGGCTGGCATGTGTGGGATTTTCAATCAAAACTTAGATTCAGAGATGGAACTCCCCCAAAGGCTTCTGAACAGCTGCATACTAATTCTGCATATTTCCCATCCTGTGCTGCTTCTTGTCAGCAAGTATTATTAGCACCACTATTGTAATAAAATACTTTCTAATCTTTATTTACTTTCTACAGTTTTGTCTACACAAAGATAGGAATTGTCAAAGGAATAGCACAGGGAGTAAGAAGTAGTAAGCAAAAGAAATTGAAGACAGACATTTAAATAAATTTCATTTATGCCACAAAACAATGTACTATATGCCACTCAGAGTCACTTGCTTATGAGAGCGTGGCTTTAGTTATTAGATAAATAACTAAATAGCAATTAGCACACTATTATTATTTTATTGGTTCCCATTATTGCTGTTTTATGGTGTTTTTATACCACTTGGAGTTGCTTGTGGTTAGGCAGCCTTATAAATCAAAGATAAATAAACTTCTCCATTTTTCCCCTATCCTTACAAACCATCCTTGTTTTCCCCAAATCCATCTATCAATTCATTTTGTTCTTTAAATCTCTCACCTCTCCCTTTTAAGGACTGAATCAACTCCATCAAATCACAACTTTCCCATTCTTCTTTTTCCTATGAACCCATTGTAA
The DNA here is from genome assembly GCF_001527695.2 of Protobothrops mucrosquamatus. NCBI lineage: Eukaryota > Metazoa > Chordata > Lepidosauria > Squamata > Viperidae > Protobothrops > Protobothrops mucrosquamatus. Next base: position 1,766,939 of record NW_015386230.1, read on the forward strand.
TCAGGACTTCCTCTGGGTTCTCGGAATTTGATAAATGACACAGTACAACAGCAACCCCTTTTGACTTTCTTTATTCCAAATATTTAAGAAAGACATCAAAGTATGCAAGCATTCAAATTCAGCACAATCTTTAATAAGAGCTAGTAAAAATTATTTACTGTTGCTATTTTTCCTTTCTTCTACCCTTTTAAGCAGCTTGAAATGAAAAGATATTAAAAGGCAGGGTATAAATCTATCATGGTGGGCAAACTTACAATTGCAAATTAGATACGATAAAGATGTTAAACTGTATCGATTTTATAAGGAGCAAATCTTGTTTGATAATATATTATTAACCTCTGATGAGAAATTAATTAAGAAAATCTATAATTTTCTATTGAATTTGAAAATGGAAAGCGAACAAGTCAAAGAAACAATGATAATATGGGCAAAAACGTTTTGGATACAATATAGAATTAGAAAAATGGCAAAACTTGTAGGAAAGAAATTATAAATTGACAATGTCAACTCCTTATAAAGAAAACTTATACAAAATGTTTTATAGATGGCACTTGCCACCAGCAAGATTAGAAAAAATGTTTAAAAACATGTCAGATAGATGTTGGAAATGTAAACACAAGCCAGGTACTTATTACCATGTTTGGTGGACATGTGCCAAAGCAAAGAGTTATTGGAAAAAAATACAGTACATACGTGGCTAGAAAAGATGTTGGGAAAAGATGTAGATTTTAAACCTGAACTTTTTTTTATTAGGTATGATGCCAGAAAAGGCTGATAAACAAAACATATATTTGATGTTATATGTAATAACAGCAGCAAGAATTATATTCGCACAATATTTGAAAAATGAAGAAATACCATCAGATGAAGAAATAATTAAAAAAATATTAGAATGTGCGGAGATGGACAGACTGACTTTGAGGATGAAAGAAAAAGAAGAAACAGAATATTATCAAACTTGAGATTTATTTTATCAATGGCTAGAGAAAAGAATAAAGGATTAGGAATTAAATCTGTATTAGTGAATGTAAAACTCAGACAACATGTTTGTTGAACAAGTACTATTGAATGTATGAAAAAATCAATAAAAATCTTATTAATTTTATAGTTGTTTAAGATTATTTAGAGTATGATTATTTCATTATTATTCCTGTGATTGGCTCTGGGAAGTGGGGGCGGGAGGGGGGGCGGAAGGGTGGGTTTGAGGGAGGGATTTATATTGTAAAATGTTATAAAATTTTCAATAAAAAAAAAGGCATTGCAGCAGAACATGTTTCTGTACTCCTCAATATCAGAGCCTACATATTTGCAAGCTGTAATGTTTCCCTAACATATAGGTGCACGTTAGTCTCTATTTGTGTCCTATTTTCAGCTGTGAGCCAGTTAGGAGGAAAAGCCTTCAGCGTATAACTGATTAAGGTTCTGACAATTTCAGACAGTGCAAGTGGGTACTAATTAACTAATTAAGATCACAGAGTGGAGCTTGTTAACTTGTGGTTCACAGGTATTAGAGAAGCGTTGCATAGCTGCTCAGGAATAGAGATCTTGTTAGATACTCAAAAAAACCTGGATAATATTTGATTTTAAGTCTATGCCTGTCAGTTAATGACAAAAAGGAAGACATCTCTTCCTCTTTTGCTAGACATTTGGTAACCCTACCCTTCCTAGTAAAATAAAAAATGAAGGTATATTCATAAGGGAGAGAGGACAAATAGGCTCTGCAACCAAACTATAAGAGAAATCAACTAACTACATGAAAAAACTCAATCCCAGAAGACAATGGCCAACAACGGCTGCATTGTTCCCAAGGAGGTAGAACGACATGAGTCAAACATTAAGACAGGTGCTAGATTATGAGATACAGTACTTCAAACCCTCACCACTCCCCCATCAAGGTTGAAAAGCACTTCTCTGTTGCTTTTTTGCAACTGTGAAAGAATGCTGACTTTGGTGTGTAGATCTGGAGGAGACAATGCGGCTTGCATGATTCTGATCTTTGTAAGAATACAGACATCACAGCATCTGAATATGTTTTCCAAGGACTAGAATAGACTAAGCTCTGGTGCCCTGATATAATCTTTTAATATAAAACAGACTGGAATAACACTATACAAAATAATGGAATTAATATTCAAAAACAGCATTGCTAAGTACTTGCTGTAACTCAATAAACAATGGGAGCATGTCTATTAGATTTAGTGGATGATTCAGTAAAAATATAAGTCTATGTCCCAAGAATAGATACAGTGGTAGAAGGAATAAATACAATGTGGGTGGAAAAGACCACATGTGTCAAATATAAGGGTTAAACTTAAAAAATTAAAGAGTGAGTATGCTAACAAGATTTGATCTAAAAAGAATGCATTCAAAATATAACATCGCCCTAAAGAACAGAATGAGCAAAGTTAATTTATTGAAAGAAAATCTGAAGAGTTCATAGCAATCAAGAGAAAAAAACTATTCTCTAAACCTTTCAAAGAAGAAAAGACAGTGCAACTTGATTTGCCAAACTCTATACTTTGTAGGATTGTATTGTTAATAGTTTTATATATCATGAGATCTATTGGAAAATGCTAATAGGTTTATATATCATGAGATCTATTGGAAAATATTTAAGAATAATTATAGACAGGCTGGAGAGTAAGAAGGACTCAGACCCCTCCCTGAATCATGTCCTCTGGATGATTTTGAGCCAATACCTTAATTTCAATCCAACCTATTTCTTAGGTTAGCTGTCAGAAAAATAGAAAAGCAGAAATGTTTATAGAGGCAAGATAGAAATGAATGAGTGATGGGGGGAAAAGGAAGGAAGGAATTTCTTCATTAAAAATAATTGTAATTGTCCAACTTCTGAAATGGCAGGGAGTGAAGTACATGGTCAATGCTTCCTTCCTCAACATCTGAACTGTAGTTCCTGCATCCACATCACAAATTCCACACAGAACAAAAGGAAAGGAATATTATAAAAATTAATAATCCATCAAGCACACATATCTATTCACAACTTAGTTCTGCAAATAGAATGAATATTGAGGGGTAGGCAACTGAGTTTATATTTTAGTACATGTTTTTATCTGCAAACACAAATGAGTCATTGTCCTGGTTAGACATTTTCACACTATAATAAGAACTAGGCCAGCTATTTTTGACACATGGTTATAGCCTGTTTTTGAACATCACAAGTTATTCTAGGGACTTTTTGTTATTGCGCTGAAGAAATAGAAGATACATTGAGCATATAAAAGATAGACCTAAATAAGTAAAATAACCTGAAAAGCAGAGTCTTCACAACTGCGGGGGTTTTTTGCAAATGTCACTGAAATACAGGTAGTCCTCATTTAATGACTGCCTTGTTTAGCAACTGCTCACAGTTAAACAGTGATATTAACATAACTTTATGACCAATCCTTGCATTTGGGACCTTTGCAAGGAAAGCTGAAGTAAGATCATAAGCACAGTTGCGGTTTCACTTAATGATCACTTTGCTTAATAACCAACTTGTGATCTACAGTATAAATAAGGACTATCTGTACTATGTCTGGGTTCATGCATCATATTAAATCATGGATTGAATAAATCACAACTTAAGTCACATATAATTCACCATAAACTACAGTTTACAAACTACATTAGTTTCGTATAACCTGTTAACTTAAAATCGAACAAGCAATAGTCTTAAGCCATATCTCCACTTAACATTTCAACCATTCTGTTCCTGTGCTCATAGCTGACTTAACTCCAAAGTAACTTCGGTAACAGTTTTTGAGATATTCAATCTGGTGTACTGCTGGATTTAAATAAAGGCCTAAGGAAAATTAAAAAAAAACTGGGAAAGTAAATAGTAAATAAAATTAAACATTTTTGCCAGGTTAACTCAGCAAACTTCCATTTAACTCAAATGTTATAACCGCAATGCTATTATAAAATTATTGGAAAAGGTAGCTGTTAAAGAAAAATCTTCATTAGGGTCCAGTCCAAGCTGGGAATAAACAAAATGGAGACTGCTTTAGAAAGAAGGTTGCAGTTTATTAAAGAGCAGAGCCAGACAGAAAGGTGGCTCTGGGAAAGCTTACCACATGATGCTGGGAGTGGTGGGTTTTTATACCTTCTTGGGCTTTTGAGGTTGTTTCCTGTTCTTGTTTGAGGCTTTGTATTTCCTGTGTCATGTACTTTGACCTAAGTCTGAGTGTACCCTTTTTGGTATTGGTGGGTTAATCCTATTATGTCCCCAAAGGTCATGTCTTTTAGAGTTTGGGTGTGATATGTAGATTTTAGAGATCTTTGTCTTTCTAATCTCATAGCTTCTAGCTTCCTGGCCCTAACCTTCCTGAATGGATTATTGAATTTGCATTTCTAAAAGCTGGCCTCTGCCTAGTTTCTGCTTAGGGCTATTAAGAAAACTGGCCTTGCTTTTCTGTCTTTAAGATCTTCTCCATTATTCCTTTGGATAAATATATTCTGCCTTTTTAATATTTCCCAAAATATTTCTTTCTCTGGATTGTTCCCACATAGCTTTAAACATGAAGGAGATTATGTAAGCATTGGTTCAATTGAAGAGGTGTTCCTTCCTCTATAAATCAGTCAATGAATTGCTGAGGTTAGCCTAGAACACACTGAAGTATGGTATCTAAAATATAAAGTAGACTTGAAATGACATTATCTGGAAACAAGTACTTCAGAAGTGGAGCAGCAAAATAAGGCCTGAGTTTATTTTGACAGTTAATGGGGGATTAATAGGGGGCAGTGACATCCATTTCTTCCTCTCGAGAAACTGTTGCTGATCACCTCTGGCACTGGGGCAATAAGGCACTGTGATAAGCTCCTAGTGTGATGTATAAATCCATATATTCTATTCCTAAAGGCTAAAAAATTACTATTTCACATGTCTTATAGTAAAAATCAAGTAGCATGGTGCCTTTCAAAAGTCTTCAGATGATCCTTAAAGGGACATTCCACAAAAGTGTTTTGTAGCTTCATGTATCCAGGAAAAATGTTTTTATAAGTTATTTTACTGCTTTGGAAAAAAAGGGGGTATATTGGATTGAAAAGGCAAGCAAAAAGAGGGGAAAAGTGAAGGAGAAAAAATACCGCTGTTGTGAAGTTAAGCTTTGGCAAGGAGAAATGTGCCCTAGCTCCCAAACAATCATCACTGCTTTGGAATGAGAAAACAAAATCATGCATAATTAAACATAGTATCTTCCTGTTGGTTTCTCTGAATATTTTTAGATGAGAAACTAAGCTGATACCATAGGTTTGAAATTGTGGAATGGAAACCACTCAAAATAAATTTTGCAAGTTTCTGCCTTTGGTGTTCCACCATATTTGCTGTGAATAGGGAGAAAAGAGGAATATTTATTGATCAATTGTTAAAAAAAATTGCCCTCAACCTGGCCGCTTGATGTCAGTCCCACCATCTTTTTAATGGTCCTTTCCCTCCATTGTATCGGACAAAAATTTCTTCCCCAAACCCATCTATGAAAAAAAAAATTCTTGCTCATAGTGCCACTCGCAGCATATATTTCTCTACTAAAAATACAACAGAAGCATTTTTAAACCTAGGCAGCTGCTTCAGCAAACAGTAAGTAGATGGCATCCTGTACATTGGGTGAAAATTCAGAATGTACAAACCTGAATGGAAGGATTAATGTGGAAATATATCTCTTTGGAGAACATCATAAGAGAAGTGAGGGGGTCAAGCTATTCTCCAAAGCAGAGGTCCCCAACCTTTTGGGCACCAGGGACTGGTTATGTGGAGAGACGTTTTTCTACAGACCAGAGGGGGCGTGGTTTTGTGTGCTGCCTGCACCCCGCAGATGGAGCTTTGCTTGTTTGTGCGGCCCAGTTGCTGGCATGCTGCGCCCCAGTACCGGTCCACAGACCGGGGGTTGAGGATCCCTGCTCCAAAGCACCTGAAGGCAGGACAAGAAACAATGGGTGGAAACTAATCAAGGAGAGAGCCAATGTAGAACTAAGGAGAAATTTCCTGTCAGAACAATTAATCAGTGGAACAACCTGCCTTCAGAAGCTGTGAATGCTCCAACACTGGAAGTTTTTAAGAAGAGACTGGACAACCATTTGTCTGAAACGGTATAGGGTTTCCTGCCTGAGCAGGGGGTTGGACTAGAAGACCTCCAAGGTCCCTTCCAACTCTGTTATTCTGATATGTCCTCAGCTTGTAATGATTCTATTAAGGGAGTTTTGAGAGTGAAGAGACAGATTTTCTGAAGTTGAGGAGGAAAATGTATCTTGACATAAAAGTATTGGAATAATTGTCCTCTGATACAACAGCAAGTAGTTAATAGATGCACACCTCATGGTAATTCTGAGACAGAAAAAAATTGGGAAATTCTCTGATTCTTGATTTTTCTTTCCAAAGTTAATACAAATAGAGCCAAAGATGATGATGGCAATAACAACCATCTCACAGAACTTGTTGAATTACAGCTAGTGTCAGGAAAATATCACCCTTTTGTGATATGGTTGGTCATGTGTATTTGACCTTTCTGAGAGAGGCAGACAGACAAATAAATGCACTTAATTTTATTGGAAGCTCATTGCACTAGGAATCAGTTTTATTCAGGATAAGGCTATGAATAGTCCCAATATTTATGTCATTTGTAATTTTCTTATTTACTTTTGATTTGTATGTTTCTGGTTGTATATATGTGTATGTATACACATGAATAATCTTTTACAACTGATTGATGGTGATTTTGTGTTCAAATGTGCTCCTACTATTGGTATTACCTTTGCTTTGTTTTGCCACGGTCATTCTATTTCTATTTGCAGATCTTTGTATTTTGTTACATTCTCCAGTTCTTTCTCTTCTCTTCTGCTGTCTCCAGGTACTGCCAGATCCACTATCCAGACTTTTTTGTTTTTCTTATTAACAGTTTTAAAGTCTGAGTGTTATACAGCAGGTGTTATGTGACAGGTGCTTGTCTGTTTGAATTCTAAAGTCCCAGAGTAAGATAGCTTCTTATTTTCTATTACTTTGTCTATTTTATATTATTATTATTTAGCAGAGTCTTAAAACAACAATTGGTTAGCTTGCTGAAGGCATTGCTTAATGCGCAATCTTCCTGCTAACTAGGACTTGCCCTAATGTGACCCTATATCCAGTTACTCAAATCAGCAGGTTTCCCTGCCAGGGATTCTGTTTGGTGTTAATCTGTAACTGAGGTGTGCTGTTTCAATATTAGCTCCAATTTCTTCAATGTGGTTCTATATTTCAGGGCTACTGCACCTTTCTTTATATTACAGGGGAGAAATCCTTCTATAGTCACACGTAATTACCTCTGAAGCAGTTACACCCTATAAACCAATTCTGCAGTCTACAATGCTGAGAACACAATGTTACTGTTCTTAATTCCTCCAGGGATTCTTTTGCTTTGGAGCCTCATCAGTTAATCTGGGCCATCTGGATATTATTATTTTTTATCTTTGTGCCCTCTTTAACTGATTTATGGAAATTATGGCAAAGATTAGTCAAAAGGTTGGCAAATCATTCTGTTCCAAATTTGCCAAGTTGCACTAAGCAACTGCCAATTGAACAGGGTTTGCTAGTATTAGGCAGAAGGTATTAAGATTGCTCTCTTTAGAATGTCCATCTAAAGCCTGAAAATAATTTTGACCCTATGTACAGTATGTGCAAAACCTACAAATTCATGAATGGAATTGTTCCATTCTTCTCCCAGACCATGAGGAGAGGGACTAGAAGTTAATTTAAGCAGTTCAAGGTGTTCAGATAACAGAATAACAAAGTTGGAAGGGACCTTGGACATCTTCTAGTCCAACCCCCTGCTCAAGCAAGAGGATCTGAATCATTTCAGACAAATGGCTGTCTAGTCTCTTCTTAAAAATCTCCAGTGATGGAGCATCTACAACGTCTGGAGGCAAGCTGTTCCACTGGTTAATTGTTCTCACTGTTAGGAAATTTCTCCATAGTTCTTGATTACTTTTCTCCTTGACTAGTTTCCATCCATTGTTTTTTGTCCTGCCTTCAAGTGCTGTGGAGAATATGTTGACCCCCTCTTTGGCCATCCCCTCAAATATTGGAACACTGCAATCATGTCACCCCTATTCCTTCTATTCACTAGACAAGACATACCCAATTCCTGTTGGTCTTCTCTGCACTCTTTCTAGGCTTTAACATCTTTTTTTTATATTGTGTTGACCAAAATTGGATGCAATATTCCAAGTGTGGTCTTACCAAGGCATTATAAAGTGGTATTAACACTTCATGTGATCTTGATTCTATCCCTCTGTTAATGGGACCTAGAACTTTGTTGGCTTTTTTGGCAGCTGCAGCACACTGCTGGCTCATATTTAAGTGATTGTCCACTAGGACTCCAAGATCCCTCTCACAGTTACTACTATTGAACCAGGTGCCACCTATTCTATACCTGTGCATGGTTTTTCTTGCCTACGTGTAAAACCCTACTTTTCTCACTGCTGAATTCCATTTTGTTAGATAGGGGCCAGTGTTCTAGTCTGTCGAGATCTTTCTTGGATCTTGAGCCTATCTTCTGGAGTGTTGGCTATTCCCACCAACTTGACGTTATCTGCAAATTTGATGACTCTCCCTTCTATCCCCTCAACTAAATCGTTTATGAAGATGTTGAAGAGTACTGGTCTGAAGCAGAATCTTATCCAGCATGTATCCCACTGCATACCTCCCTCCTTCATTGAGGACATATTACAGATCATAGATTTCCAGATACAACAGGCCTAGTTGGAGACAGTTCACATCTAGAAGAGTACACTTTCCATTAGATCTGACTTTGACTTGACCTCCACCCAAATAGTGTTGGAAAAAAATACCTAGATAAAAATAATTATTGTACTCTGCTGGCTTGTCCCTTGCCTTCAGCAGTCTCTAGACTGCTGATCTCTATACTGTTGACTGGACCACCAATAGCTACTGTTGTGTCCTCTCTGTCACTGGACAATCTTTTGGTTCTCCCAACTTTTAATTTTTACATAATTTTTATCCAGCCTGTATTTTTATATATAACTCAAGGTGGCAAACATATCTAATACTCTTTCCTCCTATTTTCCCCACAACAGGAATTAGAACTTACAGTCTCCTGATGTTTAGCCTGATGTTTTGTCATCTACATTTGTTAAGCAGTCTCTCACCTCACCATCTAAACATAGACATATACTGGAGGTGTACAATCCATTATCAATGCAATCCTTAAATAGCAACATTACAAGGTAAGGACGAAAAGTCAGAGTTTGCATCATCTTATTAAGAAACCCCCAAGTTATTTTTTTCATCATTGGTATTAGAAAAAGATGCCCATGTCTCCAAAGAATTAATGAAAATATTGAAGAATCAAGGACTCCTGACTGATTTATGCAATCCCTCACTAGATACAGCTTTCCAATTTTATCAATGTGTAAGGCCACCTAAATCTGTAGTGACTTTGAATACTGTATAAAATTAAAAATAAATTTACAACAATAGTGTTGAAGAACTGTTGGATCGCGCAGGCAGTAAGACACGAGTCGAGTGACAGTCAGCTCTCGGTTTATTGGCAAGGCATAAAGTAAATCCGGACTGGCATCTGGGCCAGGGGAGCCCCCTTTTATGGGATTCCCCAGGCTTGTAATCACACAATTCCATTGGCTGGTAAGACCCCGTTGCTAGTTAGCCAACCAGCAACGGGCATGAAACTGTATGCAGATGGAGAAGGGCAATCACCCTTAATGGGTGATCAGGATGCGCATAGGGATTAAGGGGGGGGGAATACAAAAGAACACAACACCCCTCCCCTCAAAGTTCTTGCTATCGTCCTTGAT